>NC_071269.1:6940000-7240000 GCF_023375685.1 Ictalurus furcatus
CATCAATGTTTGCCTTCTTTCTTTTTTTTTTACTTCATAATAAATGACTTCATCTAAAACCCTGTGTACTCAACATTTTTGTAGCGTCTTTATCTGTAGAATAAATTCCACCACCTTCTCGGCAAAGATTTATTTCATGATTCAAATGCGTTTGATTTCAGTTATTGTAGTTTGGATTCAAGCGAACTATAGCTCCTATCATAAATATAGATGATGCAGGGTTGTTATTTCCATTGCTGTAACAAAATAAAGAATCCCTGGTTATGCTTCGTGTACCATTTTGAGAGCTTTTAGAAGCCTAACAGATTGGGCATGACACACTTGCTGACTGATTTCTCTGATTAAATGACCGGACATCGTGACTGGAGAACATCCAGCAACCAAACTGCTGCTAAACTCCTCTCACACAAAAACATGTGCATTACTAGGAGACGGTGATAGTAAAATAAACACTCGATTGGTTCAAGGCTAACAGCAATTGCAACCATCTTTTTTTCCGCTCGTTCCTCTGGGTTGTGGTAGTACTTTGTACTCGAAAATTGTCCTTCACTGAGAAGCTTTCTGCAGCTGCAAGAGCCGGTCCACCTTTATTTCCCCCCCCCCCCCATGTACTTCCTGTATTTACTGTTTCTGTGCATTTTCGTTAGATATTAACGACAGGGTTGGTTTAGAACTCGGCATGCAACGCTAGTCAAACATTTTCTTTCTGATTGGGAAAATTAGCTGAGTCGTTCTGACCAACCTGAAACACAACAAGGAAATAGAAATTAGTCCGAAATTAGACTCTCGATTTAAGTTCAGATACCACCTGCTTCCAATATCTTCACACTAGGACCAACCAGGATGGACGTCTGGGTGTAATTAGAGACAAAGAGTCGTGTAATGCAACCCTGTCTTTAGTCAGTCTGTACAGGGGATTTTTGTGATGCTTGATTTTTCTGCATCTTTCTTTTTTCCAAATTTGCGTTGCAACTTGCGGAGTTTTTTGTGCTTCTTTGCGGAAAGCTACTCGAATCGGCGAAATCGCAAATTGTTGCACGAAATTGTTCGCAAGGTCTTTCGCAGTGATGTTTGTTGACCTTTTAGCTGTGCTCACGTTCGACACATGTGAATCATAGAGGACGTCACTGACTGAACGCGCGTCATGATGATGTCACACGACGTGTCTGCAGAAAACTGCGGTAATCTTGAAAAATCACAAGCGTCTCAGAATATTGCCAAGTTTGCTCGATTTTGCGTTCATTTCTGCGGAATCGCAAACTCCTGGAGGGACTGGATTAGTAACCTTAGTGACCTGTTTAGCAAAAACAAATATGCTAACCGATTAAAACTAGAATCTACTAAGCACCTGGAGAATGGCCTGCAAATTTGTAGCTGCTAGATTTTTATTATTATTATTATTATTATTATTGTTGTTGTTGTTGTTGTTGTTGTTGTTGTTTTTAGTATTTTTGATCAATTTTGTGAAAACTAATAGAAAGAGATTGGACGATGACATTTTCTGTTTAAAAAAAAACAAAAAACAGATTTTGACTTTATTCGTCAAATCTCGCCCTAAAACTCCATCGTAAGATTGTGGGGTTTAGTGACTGATGGATGAAAAAGTTGAACCCGATTAACTTGCTCTAAGATGGTAAGATTTTCATTAGCGCTTTAGAGCATAAATAGGGTGTGATAGGGTCTAAAACAAGTCCGTCAAGAATTCTAAAGGTGAAGTCTTTAAAATTGTCATTTTATTTTTTGTAAAAAGATGAGCTAATGTTATTTACATGGCATGTCACGGAATATCCTGTATGTATGTGAGAAGCTTTACACCAAAATTTGAAGAAAAATAAAATGCTTAAATATATCAAAGAAATATATATGTGAATCTTAAAATCACAAAATAAATGTAGAATTCCAAAGGTGTCACAGTGATTTCGCAGAAGCGTTTTTAACATAAACCTCATCACAGAGCTAAGAGTAATCCAGGCAGGTGTTTAGGCTTTATGATTACAACAGCAGCAGCTCTGGAGTATCCAGATGAGATTAAACACTGAAGCGTGTGTGAGATGAGAGTGAAGCGTAAGGTTAATCAGATCAGAAGGTTGTGAGATCCAGTCCCTGCTTGGGTTTCTGAGTTCCTCACAATTCCCGTTCCAATGCCAATCCCCAAAACTCAAGAAAAGTCTCTGAGCACTTTAACTCCTCTCTCCGCCTGAAAGCTGGTGCGCATATTTGAGGTGGCAGTTATAAAGTTTATGGTTGACCGCGCAGTAAACCGTCCAGCGCGACTGGGCTAAAGAGACGAAACGGCAAAGCGAAGAGAAAACTGTCTTGAATCCGACAAAAGCATTCCAATGGCCTTATAGAGGGAGCTTCAATCACACTTTTATCCCCCCCCGACCCTCAAAAGATTCGGACCGTCTTGTGACTCTGAATAAGTATATATATATATATATATATATATATATATATATATATATATAATGAGAGGTCGTGTACACAGTGTATATTATATGGAATATATCATGTGTTTACTATATATGACACGATAAGATAAGAAAACCAAGGTTATTCACGGTTAGACAAACTGTAATCACAAGTAGGAGAGGGGAAATGTAAAAACATCAGACTCCACACGCTATAGGATCAGTTCGAGGAATCGCTCGAGACGAGTCGTTTGGATTTGTCGCTTTACAGCGTCGTACCTCGTTTGCATACATTAGTGAGGATCTACGCTCACATTTGGTTGTGCTGCTGTTGCTGCCGTTAGACATTACTATGAATCTGTAAAGGATGCTCCATTTTAGATGCAACTTTTTTCCATTTTTATAGACTTCTCAGTGTAATACAGGAAGAAAATGGAGCGATGAATAGTGAAGGTAGATATAGTTGATGTTAATGACATGGCTGCGCTGGAGATATACGTGTGTGCGTGTGCACTGCTTTTAGTAGACTCCAGGTTACAATTTTGGTTTTCATTTGATACAGTAAACATGGATTAAGATCGTCTAATCTTTGTATGCATTTTTGTCCGTTTGACACTAGGAGGCACTTTTTTGTTGATGAACCTTTCTGAGCAAGTCACACAATAGAACTGATATTACGTACACACGGGTCTTAAAGTGGGATCTGTGACGTGACGTATAACCAGAGGGTCAGAGAAAATTTATTTGTTTAGGGGCAGGACCCTGTTTTTTCCATACAAGTTATGACTTGCATGCTATGTTAGCCACTGCAGGAGAAACTCATACGTGTTATAGTTTCCCTTCATTCCTCATGTGGCCACTGACGTTCGCATGTGGCTGTAAAATCCTGAGTGTGTCCGACAGCCTGCTATTTTCAGTACCTCGTCAAGGTCTGCTAGATGAGCCTCGTATTTCGCTCTTTTACTGCGTTTCGTGTCCAGCTTCCTCCAAGACCCCGAAACTGTATCCACAAACATTCGCACTAAAAATAAACACAGCGGGAAGTTATTCTTGGAAATTTTCATAGGCGTAAGGTCTACCCTGTTCAATTATCTTCTCTGTATATATATATATATATATATATATATATATATATATATATATATATATATATATACGCATATAAAATGTTACATTAATGTACCAGAAAATTCCACATCTTTGTGCCACCTATAGAGAACCCTTTATATTGTTTCTTAAGCTACAATCCTGAAAAATATCTTCTCAGTATTATTAAGTAAGGAATAAAACATGTCAGGATGTGCTGTTATGGGAAAAAAATCAATGAAAGCAGTTTGCCAGTGATGACATTTTTCACTAATTAAGGAATTTCTATCCATTTTTAGTTACATTTAATGATGTGGAACATTTCCAAAACCTGTTATCACTTACCTTATAACAGCTGTAAAAAATCATTCCCTCAACAGCCTTCTGTGTCACACTTTCTTTAAATGCCTCTTGTCATGTTACTGACATTGGAGACTCCTTACAAAAAATCGTAAAGAACGTCCCCTAACAGAAAACGTCTTCATATGAACAATTACACTTTTTTTTAACCATTTCATGTCAAACAAATTGTCAAATACAAGTCCGTGTTAGCTGCTACTATAGAAACAGTAACTTATTAGAGAGCGCATTAATATTCTTCACATTAATAAAATTCTGACCAATCCGAATCAGTGCTATGGTGTAAATAGTAGCTTCTGTTTGCCGCTCTGGTAATGCTAATACAGGATTACTGCTAGATTAACGCTAAATGTCTTTCTTTCCTATTCCATTATTGTAACTGGTGAAATACTTACGATGATTAAAATGTTGTATATGTTGCAGCACCTGCTTCATTCTTTATCTGCTGCTGATTTCCTTAAGCCAGGATGTTCACGCTGAGGCAGGAGTGTGTGTGTTATCACTATGGCTCATGGGGCAATATTTAAAGCTGTTGTTGTACCAAGCTCAAGAAAAACACAGGCTCTCCTGCAAATACCGAGGTTGTGCTGAAAAGCGTACTCCTGTTACTGTCACACTCTCAGCACTGCCAGAGAAAACGGCTCTCGGTTACAGAGACTGAGTGCGTTCCTCCTGCTGGACTTGCTGCTCAAATGAAATACACGTTTAAAAATTCCTTTTTAAGCTTGCTAACTTAAAGAGAGAAAACGAGAAGTGAATGTTTATAGCTGCTAGATGGGAAGTGATCACTATAAATAAATAAAAAGTCTGACTTGTCGTTCTTTAATTAATTAAAATTGTTAGAGTTGGTAACTTGCTGTGGTGTAAGAGGATCATTGATTATTTTCCCCTGGAAAATCCATCCATCTTCTATACCATGTATCTTACAGAACTTGAAGCCTATCACAGGGGGCGTGGGGCACAAGGCAAGGTACACCCTGGACAGGGTGCCAATCCATCGCAGGGCACACTCACATACACATTCACACACTCATTCATACACTACAGACAATTTGGACATGCGAATCAGCCTACCGTGCAGGTCTTTGGACTTGGGGAGGAAACCGGAGTATCCGGAGGAAACCCCCGCAGCATGGGGAGAACATGCAAACTCTGCACATACAGGGCAACGGCGGGGATCAAACCCACAAACATGGAGGTGTGAGGCGAACGTGCTGACCACTAAATCACCGTTTGATTATTTGGAATCGGGGTCAAGGGTTATTTCCGTAGTAATATGAATGTCAGGGGTTTAGGTTCTGAGCTAATGATTTCTAAGGTTGTAGAGTCAAATCCCAGCATTGTAAACATTGTTTGATCAGATAAGTAATAATATCCATCCATCCATTTTCTGAACCGCTTATCCTACACAGGGTTGCGGGGAACCTGGAGCCTATCCCAGGGAACTCGGGCATTGCTGGGCACAATCTCACACACACACACACCATTTGGAAATGCAAATCAGCCTACATGTGGGAGGAAACTGGAGTGCCCTGAGCAAACTGGAGGACTAGAGAAGGAAACTGGAGTGCCTGGAGGAAACCCCGAAGCATGGGGAGAACATGCAAGCTTTGTGCGCACAGGGTGGAGTTGGGATTCGAACCCCCAACCCCAGAGGTGCAAGGCAAATGTTCTATCCACTAAGCCACATTGCCCCCCCAAGTAATAATATATTATATAATAATGTAAAATGGAGTACAGGCTCGGTTAAGGTTTGAGCTAACAAAGACAGCATTTGTAGTTTGTAGAGTGAATTTAAAACTTGAAATGTTTTGGCTAGTGAAAATACTGATCAGTAAACATGGAGCACATTGTCTTGTAACTTCAAGCCTGGGTAATTAGAAAGCAGTGCTGAGATTCCCATTGAGCATGTGCAGTACCTGCCTGAGGGATGGGCTTTTTTAGTTTTCTCAGCCGCCTTGTGTCTGTTGTGGCGGTTTAAACGGAATTCTTGGGATAATTTGGGTTAAACGTATCGACTTGCATTTTTCTTTTCAAGGCAGGTTGGCAAAAAAATCCCTGAAAGGATCCCAGAGATCTATAAAAACACGCACATGTGCATGCATTGACAGCCTGATTTGTCAAGTGAGTGAACGTTCGTGAAGGTTTCGGTCACTTTCTCAACATCTGCATGTGAGGAGTTCATTGTTTGCCTCATCCTCAGCCTGTTCCTCATTAGACCCGCCGAAAGACGCTTGTAATACTCGTGTTCTGGCCTGCACTGGAAAAAAAATTCGCTCTAAAAAATGCAGCATTTCTACAGGCAGACAAGTGCTGAGAGCTTCTTGTTGGTAGACCACATGTTAGAAGTCATGAGCATCACTCTTGGTTTCCAGGCTTAATATCTGATTCACTCGCTTCCCATTAACTCTATGAGGTACTTGGTGGGTGTTCTGATAGTTTTCCAATCTAGAGGGAAACCTTTTATGTGCCCAAATCCAATCAGATAGCACCAAAATGGGTGCTGTCATCCTGTCCACCTCAGGTCTAGATCAGTATCTGATTAGCTTGCTAATCACATTTTTATTCAAACAACATGATTGCTATATGAAGGGAAAGCATACAATATTGGAGTACAGCTTTGCCAACCTAGCTACATAACAGTGATAGAAAAATCACATACATTTCACATGATCAGAAGTATTTCGCATGTAATTCAAAATTGAATCATATGGAAAATAAATTAATCATGTAGAAACCTCGCATATGGAAAATAAACAAATCAGAGTAGAAAACTCACATGAATTTTATGAATTAATCAAGTGACAAATTACGTGAAAATTAAATGAATCGGGTGAAAACAAGTCATGTGTGAAAAGAAACATGAAAAAAATTAATCGTGTGGAAAAGAATCACATGAAAATAAATGAAACATGAAAAAGAATCACTTGAAAAAATAATTAATCAAGTGGAAAAGAATCACATGAAAATAAATGCATTATGTAGAAATGAATCACATGGAAATAAATGAAACGTGGAAAAGAATCACATGAAAATGAATGAATCATGTGGAAAAGAATCACATGGAAATAAATGTGGAAAAATTGATGAGAAATGTGAATCAAAATGTGAATTTAAAAAAATCATGTGATAAATGAGTCATGGAAAATCACATTAAAATGCATGACTCACGAAAACACAGAGGTGAAAATAAAAAATATATTGTATATATATTTACATTTATACATATATATATATATATATATATATATATATATATATATATATATATATATATACATACACATATATAGATAGATAGATAGATATGCATGCATGAAAATTAAATTTCATGTGTAAACTTCGTCACTTGATTCTATTTTTGATTTTAAAAAAATCTGATTATCTTTCTGACATCTTTACCACATGACTGGGTTTACGGGTTAAAGAGAAACATCATGACTTTGCAGGCCATTGAGGATGAATGTGTGTTGCTCCGTGGTTTAATGTGTGTGTTTACAGACTGCGAGTGTTTACATTCCGAGGCGCTGTAGTACATGAATGAAAGGAAATGCTTTAATCTGCTTAGTAAAGACCACAAAACACTCCGAGTACTCAACTGCAGGAGAACTAAATGACGCTTCGTGACGGCAAAGCGCACAGAGACGACATTCAGAGGAGCGATGTCAAAAACAGAGGAGCTGTGTGACTCTTAACCTGACCCGTTAACCTTTTCATGATAGGCCTGATGTCACATAGCAGTTTGAAATGACTATGAACTGTGAATACCGTGACCCCAGATATGTCCTCAGTCGTACGCACATGATGCCTGTACTTTTCCTTCCTGTTCCAGTGTGCTGTGAAGGCTAGCAGGGTACTTATTAGCGTTTATGTAACGCTAGCTGACCTCTTGTTCATTCACTATTAGCAGTGTTAGTGTTTTGTGGTGGGGAACTCCTCTAAAGCCAATATAGCCTATAAAGGTCTCTTTCGTAACCGTGTGGTTTTTGTAGCCACCGTTATATATCACATCTTTCATGTTAGACTACAGAATCTATCTGTTTGCTATAAAACTTCCGGAATGGAGCCAGCTATTTCTGAAATGCTAATTTTTAGCATATAATATAGTGCAGTGTGTGGCATTTGAACCCTGCTTCTGTACAGCAAGCAGCCTTGATCACACAGACCTAGTCATTTTATGGTTTAGTCCTACAGGAAACGCCTAAAAATATCAGGCTAACACTCTTGGTGTAATTGCCATGTTGGCCCCTCTTAAAGTCGCTTTAGTAACTAGCAGACAGCAGCAGAGTGGGAGGCTAATTGGCACCTATGGAGAGGAGAGAGAGCGAGCGCCTGTTAGCCTCACTTCCCCTGAGTGTGTCGTAAAAGGCGCAGCATCAGACTCTGCTTAAAACAGCAGTTTACTTAAAACAGAAAGCTTTTCTCGACATTTCAAAATGGTTACTCTTAGCCAGGAATTTAGCATTGTTGTATTTTTCATAGCATGCACCTCAGAGCAGCTGCCATTGATACACTCATCGAATCTCACTTTAGATAATTGCATTTTTATTCATTTATTGATAAAGATGGTGTACACAAACTAGTACTAACAGTACAAACAGTTAGTAATGATACAAAATTACTAATTGTACAAACTCCTACGAATGGTAAAAAAAAAAAAGGTACTAGTGGTACAAAATATACTAATGGAACAAGCAAGTACTAATGGCACGAAACATACCAATAGTTTAAAAGATACTAATGGTACAAACTAGCTACTACTAATGGCACAAAATATACTAATACACAACATACAATTGGCGTAAACTAATACTATGGTACCATATGGCACAAACTATTACTAATGTTGCAACCTAGTGTTAATCTAGTGCTTAGTGCTAAAAAAATACTAATAGTACAAATTAGCTAGTACTAATGGTACAAACAATTAATAATGATACAAAAGTTACTAACTGTACAAACTAGTAGTAATGGTAAAAAAAAAAAAAAGGCTTAAATGGTACAAAATATACTAATGAGACAACTTTGTTCTAATGGTACGATACATCCCAATAGTTTAAAAGATACGAATGGCACAAAAGATACTTTGTACAAGCTAGGTAATACTGATTGTACAAAATATACTAATATACAAAATACAAAAGATACTAATAGACGAAACCTAATAATAATAACCTAAATAATAATGGTGCAAAAGATGCTAATGGTACAAACTAGTTATAATGTTGCATCCTAGTTCTAATGCTAAAAAAGTTACTTATGGTACAAAAAATACTAATAGAAGAAACTAATACTATTGGTGCAAAAGACAGTAATGGCACAAACTAGTACTAATGACAAAACATATTAATGTTACAAAATAATGGTACTAATGGTACAGACTAATACTAATGTTAGAGAAGATTATAATAGAATAAACTAATGTTAAAAAAGATACTAATGTTGCAAAATAGTACTCTTGATAAAAATACAAATAAAAAGATACTAATAGCACAAAACATACTCATGGTACAAACTAGTATTAATCGTTCCAAAAGATACAAATGGTTAAAAAAAAAAAAAAACTAGTTCATTTAACTGAAATACAGTTTCTTTCAACAAAAAAATGTTTTAAGTTACATTGTTTTGGAGCAGTACAAAAAAAAATTGGCACTTGGTTTTTCAATGAATGATTTTGGACAATGAATATGTTTCGAATTTCCGTTTGTGTACATCAGCAGTAAAACCTTCCAGCTTTGAAACCTGGAGTAAACATGGGCGTTTCCTCGCTTCTTTGTAGCTCCGAAGTTGTCTGTTTGATATTTTGAAGCTCTATTGCTTGTGGATTTCGGGGTAGCTTATGGCGACAGACAGTGAGACGTGTTTGTGCATTTTCCTGTCATCTTCCTGCCTGGTTCTGTTAAAGACCTCCAATGGTACTGTATACTGGAACATTCCAACTCCAAATAGTGATGAGTGGGGTTTCCTTGGTTCAAAATGCTTCTGGTAATCCTCTCAAAGCCATACATGAGATGATTCATGTCCCGTTCTTCATGCTAATGCAGCAGTCTCAGGTCTTGAACTTGACACATCGTTTCCCATTAAATCCACTGAAGGTTTTTTTTTTTTGTTTCACACACGGGTGTTTTCAAGTTAGGGCTTTGGCAATATTTCCAGAACTGTCGTCTGCTAGAAACGCCTCCGGGAACGCAGACAACAATTGGTGAGTTTGTCGAGGATATCAGCCTTCATACACTTGGAGGTTGTCGAAAGGAATCCTACTTTTCATTAAAGACTTTCCATTGCCTGAGCTTGTATTAAACCTCACATCAAGGCACCTACCGTCTGCCTTTTCTTTTTTTTTCTCTTTTTTTTTAACGTTTGCCATTGAATAGTTAGAGATTTAGCAGCTCTTTATGTGAGGTGTGTTTCGATACTAGTAGGAACAAATGGCATCTCTGAATAGTTTAAAAAGCATCCGCTATACTATATTTAGTAAATAAAAAACGTTTTGATAAAATTGAACACTTTTCCTATTGTTGGTCTTGATACGTTCAGTGAGGTTTGAGACTTTCATTTTGTTTTCTGATTATTTCGTTAAACATTTAGTTAACATATCTGTTGCTAGCAATAGCTAACATCCGAAAACAAACCACGAAATCAGCATTGCATTTAAAACCTCAACCGTTGCGTCGGCTTATATGTTAAGTAAGGAAGAAATCACGTATTATTAAACATTATCTTATAGGGAAAATACTCAACAACAGAGCTGGGAACTACTTTTACCACCCTGAAGCGCATCATGAAGTGTTTTGTCTGCGAAACAAGTCAGTTCATGTTATCGCTTATAACCAGCCTCGCTTTTTTTTCTCTTTTTAAGAAGAAGCCTTTATTAGTCCTGGATACATTACAGCACAGCGAAATTATTTCGTTCGCATATCTCAGCTTGTTAGGAAGCTGGGGTCAGAGTGCAGGATCGGCCATGATACGGCGCCCCTGGAGCAGAGAGGGTTAAGGGCCTTGCTCAAGGGCCCAACAGTGGCAGCTTGGCAGTGCTAGGGCTTAAACCCCCGACCTTCCGATCAGTAACCCAGAGCCTTAACCGTTGAGGCACCTCTTTCAAAGACAAAAAAAAGGAGCTTGTCATGTTACAGAGAAACCAGAAGACATTACTGCGATGGAAAACTTACTGTTACAAAACTCTGATACTGGAGACTCCTTCCCCAAAAAAAAAGTTAAGTAAACTTAACTTTACTTAAGTAAAAATTCTCCATATCAGCGATTACACACGTTTTTTTTTTTGTTAAAGAACTTTTTTTTTGTATTAGTGTTAATATGAGATTATATAATCTAATATAAGCTCAATAATGTAAACCTAATATAGAATCGAGAATACTCGTTTTCCTGTCGTTTTCTGGATGATTAAACCGCTTATTGCTGTATTATAAAGTGAAAAATGATGATCAGGGAAAAATCAATGTTGCACAAGCCTAGCTAGTGTGCCGTTATATTCAAGCCTTTATTAGGAATGATCACTCTATTCCAAAAATTGGAATATCACATAAAACATTTGTGAATAAAGCACCGTTTCCATCCCGTGTGTTCAAGAGAGCAAAAAAAAGTCACTTCCGGGACATTTCTGAGCCAATTATCCAATCACACGATTCGTTCAGGCAAAGTCACATGACATTTAAGAAGCGAGTCGAGGAATTAGGTCGGGAAATGTCTTCCCATCCTAGTTTATGCGCATGTCTTCTTATCGAATGCAAAAAATGATCCGCCTCAGTCGAGCACATACAATATGTTTGTGGTTTTTTAAATGTGCATTTTGGAGATTTTATTCACAGCTCCTGTTTTTCCATCCAGCATTTTTTTTAAAAAATCATGCGATAAAAATACGTGGATATAAACACAGCTACCGAACGTCACACACGTGACCGTGTAGTGAAGAATAAAGTCTATCCTTATTGTTCTCGTTATAAAGCAGACGCTTTAGTAGTGTTTTCTCTCCCGTGTTGGAGGTTAAGGGCTTCATCTGGATCTGTTACTGCTGTGAGCAGTTTTATAAAGTGGTGAAAAGAGAGAGGTCCTTGTGTTGATGTTCTGCCATCTCTCCGCACGCACACACACACACACACACACACACACACACACAGAACGATCCTGGTGATTCATCTGTTAGCAGAACGCTCTCATTTCAACACCCTCTCTCGGTTTCACAGCAGACCGCCTCTTTCCTTCAGAGCCTCTGTGGCTTTCCCGTTGTGTCATTAAGCTCAATCAGGAGGCCTATAAAAAGCTCTATGACTGCATTCTGCTCTCCGGTTTCTTTCGACGCACTTTCCGTAGACATTCTCTGCTCACGTCAGTACTCTTACCATCAGCGTTATCCTTCGCCGGCTTCCGAAATAAAATCTTTCAAATAAACAGTGAAAATAATCGATACGGTTTAGATCAATTCTCAAGATGTTGAAGAATCTTCCAGAACAGCAGTACTGCGGACGCGAATCTCAGGCATTATATTAATGATACAACAATAACGTTAATGATATCATTTATCATTTGTAAAGGATCATATACAGGGACTCGTAGAGCGACCGCTTCACGTAATCTGATTTAAAAATGTCTGTTCTGTGTAAGGAAACGTTTATGTAAGATTTATGGAATGAGTCTCCAGTGTCAGCGCTTTGTTACAGTCAAAGGGGTAACTTTTCAGACATCTTTAGGACAGATGTGTTTACGTTTGTGTGGTTTCTCGGTAACAGGGCAAGCTGCATTTGAAGTATATAGTCGCTAAGCTGAAGTAATAACAGGAACTACATTGTTTTGTCGGATGTCCCACAACATTAAATTGAAAACGACACACAGAACATTATTGACTTTTTTTTTTTCTCCCCATTGAATTCACTCTTAAATTTATTTTTTTATTATTTTTTTTTTACTTATTTACATTTTTTTTCATTCCTGTTTTGCAAAAAATAAAGTGTTTTAATTGTAGCCTTTCCATTTTTATCTCTTTTCTCTTCCTTTTCATTCCTTTCCGTTTTTCTTCGTCACCCTCTTTTTGGCATGGTTGTAATAGTCAAAAAAAAAAGAAAAAAAGAAAAGAAAAAACCCAACGTAACTTTATAGACATTATTGTTACCAGTCTTTATTGTCCTCCAAAGAAGGAGGATGGTGAGAAAAAATTAAGGTTGGTGCAAATGTTTTCAACTTAAAAAAAATAAAATTAATAATAATAATAATAATAATAATAATAATAATTTTTTACAAAGTTTAAAAACTGTATGTGTCATTTTTTTTTTCAATTTAAAAATATGTAAACTTATGTGTCGAGTGTCGCTGTTGTTACTCCTGCAGTCACCGTTCTGTTTTGGCTTTTTAAAACAACAAAATATATGACTATTAAGTGAAAAAATGTTTTCAGTGAAGAACCATTAAGGGTTCTCCAGCTTGTCCCTCTGCTGGAGGTTCTGTATCGAACGCGAGAACAGAGAGCCACTACAGATGTGTAATATCTCCCTGCTGTTCCTGCGAGCTCTGTAAGTTGTACACATCATCACAATGACCGTCTCCGTCTCAGAGAGTGCTGAGTTCCGGAAAGTTCCTGTAGGTTCCTGTAAGTTCCTTGTTATTAGAAGGCAGGAAAGAGTCCGGAGCGGTGAGTGTGTGCAGCGCTGAGAGCTGACCGTATTACTTTTACGAGCTGCTCCGTCCACACACAGTGCACTCCTTCATTAGCTTCAGGAAAAGGGCTGAGGGTGGAGGGAAAGGGAGGGGGGGGGAGGAGTGGGAGATGCTAAATTCTGCTCCCATGTTGACGTCTGTGTTTCGTCGACACGCTTTTTTTCAGCCGGCCAGCCTGCACGTCGCCTAATAACCCAGTGTGATGAGCTGTCAGTGTTCACACACACACACACACACACACACTCAATATATCTTTCCCACTCTATCTTTCAGTGTATCTTTCACTGTCTTCTCTCTTTCTGTCTCTCTCTTGTTCTTTCTTTCCCTTTGTGTTTCTCTCTGTCACCCTCTCTCTTTCTCTCTCTTCGTCTGTCTTTCTCTTAATTTCTCTCTTTGTTTCTCTCCATTTCTCTCTCTCTCTCTGTCCCTCTCTCTCTCTTCTCACACCTTCTGTTTTTCTGTCTCCCTGTCTGTCTGTCTGTCTGGCTTTCTCTTGATTTCTCCCTCCGACTCTCTGTCTCACTATCTACTGTATTTGTAATGTGTCTCTCTGTCTGTCTGTTTCTTTCTCGCTCTGTCTCTGTTTGTCTTTCTCTTGTTATCTCTCTCTTTCTCTCTTTCATGCTATGTCTCTCTGTCTCCCTCTCTCTCCTTCTGCCTCTCTTTCTCACACCCTCTCTCTTTCTGTTCGTCTGTTTTATTTCTCTCAATATATAGATGGTTTGCCTCTCTATCGTTCAGGCTCTTTGTGTTGCCCTCTGTCTGTCTGTCTGTATCTCTCTCTGTCTGTCTGTCTGTCTGTCTGTCTCTCTCTCTCTCTCTCTCTCTCTCTCTCTCTCTCTCTCTGAAGTGAACTATTTCTGGTATCTGAGCTAAAGGAGAAGAGGTGAGAGAGAGTGTGTGTGTGTGTGTGTGTGTGTGTGTGTGTGTGTAAACACTGAGGGTCTCTGGGCTCTGAGTAAACACTGCCCCGTGTTTGAACTGCACACCTTTTTAACGTAGTCGGCGCCTAAATATACCCGAGTGGGGCAATACGGAGGGCAGGACAAGCACCCTGGCACCCCATCAACTGCCCGCACCTCCTCATGACTACACACACACACACACACACGCACACACACACACGCACGCACGCATGCACACACACAAGAAGCTGCAGTTAAAACTGGTATATAAGGGTGATGTAGATGTATGTAAAACATTCCTGTTCTCTATTAATGAAGTAGCTCATGTATCATCTCTTAAAGGAACCAACAGCTCCACGGAAACAATTTTCATGTACAAGCAACATTTTCCAGCGAATAAAATAGTAGCAAGTCTATTTCACTTCAAATCTTTCTCTGTAAATCCTTCTCCTCAAACCACGTCCAGTTCTCCACTGATCTGTAATCTGTAAACATGAACAGAGCTTCACTGTGGCTAGACTCGATGTTTTCTAAGGCCTAAGCCCCGCCTCCCAAAACTTGCTCTTTTACGAAATCGTTCATTCATTCATTCTATTTCTATTATAAAATGAGGTTACGTGGCATAACTATGTCACTTGATTCAAACATTTCCATCATAGGTCCAGAACCAAACTAAAGAAACAAACGTCAGAGCTCGCTCGTTATTTAATTACAACTGACTGAAAGCAGAACTTTCAAAGTTCTGTTCATTTAGAACAAGTTTCTAGAGATTGTGGATTTGAGGGGAGTGAATTAGTATCTCCAAAGTCCTTTTGTCCATCTGTACTTTTTTAAATTTGGTCAGTTTATTCAATCTACCCTGGCCAAATCTAACAAAAAAAAGTGGTACATGTTTAAAAATCGTGGATATTATTTAAAAAAAATTTTTATAGTAAATATGAGCCAACTAGGGTTGGCCAATGTGTGATCATTATAAAGTATAATATCAATATTGTGATAAATTATGTCTCAATACACTTTTCACTGAGATATCTCTAGTATTGGAATATCTTTTCATTTTTTTATACTATTTTACAAATTTTACTTTTACTAACTCGATTAAAAAATTGTTTACAAAGAATGTAACTGTAAAAATGCAATTTCATTACAATTTACTACAACTCGTCTATTTTATTCTCTTTTCTCTACAAGTATCATTAAACTCATAGGTTTTTCATAGTCTGATTGTTTGTTTGTTTGTTTTACATACAGCTCTACGGTTTTGTAGGAATTTCATTAGCAAACTTGGATATCATGATACCTGTTGGTTTTCAGAATTAATTTTAAAAAGCGCCTTTTAAACATGTATCTGATATTGTGCTCAGTGAACTCAGTAAACATAAACTCCTTGCTGAATAATAGATTTCCACGAAGATGTCAGACGGATTCGATGCTCCTGGCAGTAATAGTGCATTCACATTGTGCTAAGATCACGGTAATTACAAGTTGCCACTAATGTCTTCATGAAAATACATAATTACCAGCTGCAAGGTAGTCATTTCAAAACACCGCTTGGAACACCTTTTTGTGATAGAGGTCTGATTTGACAGTTGTAACTTTATATTCGTAACAAATGATGGGAAAAAAAATAGCCACATCCTTCCCGGTTAGGTAGTTAGTGTCCGTATAATGTCAGGATTTAATTCATTTCAACTCTATAGTTATGGTTTATAATACTATATTTTAAAAAAAGTGTACTATATATATATATATATATATATATATATATATATATATATATATATATATATATATATATATATATGTGTGTGTGTGTGTGTGTGTGTGTCTATATATATATATATATATATATATATATATATATATATATATAATTTACTCTATATTCTATAACTATAATCTATATCCTATAACAGCAGCCCTGACAGTAGTGCAGCTGCAGATCACAGGTTTATCTTAATGCACTGGCTCTAATACTTTATCGTTTCTATAGTAACGACATCTGTATTACAATACATACTTATATGGCAGACTCTCCATGTAATCTTTGGCTTCATAAATCGATTGAAAAATGAAAGGCATACAATCATTCTGTTTATTAAACATTTATGGAAGGAGTCTCCAGTGTCTGCGCTTTGTAACCTCCGGTAAGTTTCCCAACGCGGGGAAGTCTTTAGGACAGAGGAGAAGAGCGAAACAGCTGTTTCTAGCTGTGTAAATGAGAACAGGAAGTAATCATTAAATGTAATTACAGACCTGTAAATAATACGATTTATAGGAATTATATCAACATGTTCCAAATGATTTCTGATCATTTTGCTGTTAGGAGGAATTTCCTAAAAATGAATGTTCTGGTAAGAGGTCAAAGTTCATAATAATAGTAATAATGAATAATGCTATGTTGTAGCTGGTGATAAGGGTGTGATAAGGAAAGCTTTAAAACATCTTGTGCTGGTCTCAGAGAAATGGAAGCTTCTAGCTGTAATGTTATTTAGCTTATTGGCTCATTTAGCAGCTAGGTTCAGTGAACTTGCTTTAAACAACATGATCTGACTCCAAATTCATAGACGTGACAGCAATTCCACTGGAATTTATACAAATGAAGTCATACGATAAAGCTGTGATTTCTAATTCCACCCCTCACTCGAACCCCTGCAGTGCTGCTGCTCAGAAAGGCCTGGAACTGCTTCCTGAACTTTCACTGCCAGTAAGGAGTAAGAGTTAAATCAGTGTTAGCACACAAACTGTTCCGTTTCAAGCGGTATAAAACATTGCAAAACCTTGTTCTACTTTCAACTTAATTTTTTTAAAAAATGTGATTTGATCACAACAGTGTTTTTTAAATAGAGAACAAAGGGAAAAGAAAGAAAGAAAGAATGGACTAAAGAAAGAAAGAAAGAAAGAAATAGGAGCATGAAGTTTGAGGAGTGAGCATGAGGCAAAAAGCATGAGCCACAATGGGGATAAAAAGGAGAAAGGAAAGAAAGAAAAAAAGAAAGAAAGATGGGGACTTTTGAGATAACAAAGAAAGAAAAGGGTAGGGGAAGAGTATAGAAAAGAAATAAAGAAAGAAACAAAAGAATGAGGTAAGATTGGGGATAAGAAAGAGAAAGAAAGGAAGGAAAGAAAGAAAGAAAGTAGAGGGTAGGGTTAGTGTGGGGATATGAAAGAGGAAGGAAGGAAGGAAAAAGAAAGAAGGAAGAGCAGGAAGTTTGGAGATAAAACAGTAAGAAAAGCATGAGGCAAGATTAAGGGGATAAGAAAGAAAAAGAAAGGAAGGAAAGAAAGAAAAGGGTGGAGTAATGTGGTGATATGAAAGAAAGAAAGAAAAGCATAAGGCAAGATTGGGGACAAGAAAGAGAAAGGAAGGAAGGAAAGATAGAAAGAAAGAAAGAAAAAGAAAATCATAAGGCAGGATGAAAGAGGAAGGAAGAAAGGAATGAAGGAAGGAATATAGGAAGGAATATCCCCAAGTCAGGCAGTGTATCCTGGGAGACACAAACTGTACACATTTCAATACAAATCCTATTTTTATGAAAGAAAGTACTGATAGTGAATTCATACTAAGTGTTTTCATATTCTTGCCCATTAAAGGGTTAATCGTTTTATCCTCAGAATTTTCCTGATTAAGAACAGTGGCTTTGTGTAGCCAGGATGGCTTGATGCTCAAGGTGTGTTGTGGTTTAGTGTTTAGTGTGGATCTTCTCTCTACTCTACATGTCAGGATGAAGTTTGGGCTTGAGCTTGTCATTTGGCGCAATCCCTTGACTAAACATGAGCATTAACTATCTCTTCGAAGCCATAGAAAGCAAACAACTGGCTATTTTCCCTGGTGTATATCGCTACTTTGACCTTCTCTACATGTGTATACTGTACTTTACTGATTCTTCAAAATGGAAAATGGAGTCTTCAGGCTGGCTGCGATATTGATATTGATATTGATATTGCAAATGCACAAACAAAGTATGCTGTTTAGAAAGTGCAAAGGAGGGAGAGAAAAAAAGAAGCAGTATGAGTCAATTTCCAGGCATGCGTTACTTAGCCCAAGCGTTTTTTTTTTTCTTTTCTTTTTAAATGTCAAAGGAATGTTCTTAAAAGCCCACTTTCAGACAGATTAACGCTGACATGTTTATTTGCTCTGTGAAAAAAGCATTTGTGTTTGGAAGCTGCACTTTTTTTTGTTGGGGGGGGGGGGGGTTGCTTTGGATGCTTGACAGGAATTACTTTCTTTTACCAGTAATTATTTGTCTTCAGATTCGATTTTCAGTACAACATTATTAAGTGCTTATTGCTGGTTGAAGGATGGACAGTGATTCGAATGGATGGCTATGCTGGGTATGTTTTAAGCATGGAATCATCCGATTCTGCAAGCAGAATTTCTACCCTTGGCCAAGCCTGAGCAAATTAGCCCTCATTAGCCACATTATTTCTTCTTCTTTTTGTTCAGTTTTACTGGAAAACTTGATTAACTGGGCATCTCCTATTGTCTGTGTGTTTGTTCTGATGTAAGCCAAAGATATAATGATAATGATAATGACTCGTTATTAGTCACGTATGCATTACAGCACAGTAAAATTCTTTTCTTCACATATCCCTGCATGCCAGGAAGTTGAGGTTAGAGTGCAGGGTCGGCCATGATACAGTGCCCCTGGAGCAGAGAGGGTTAAGGGCCTTGATCAAGGGCCCAACAGTGGCAGCTTGACAGCACCAGGGCTTGAACAGCGGATCAGTAACCCAGAGCCTTAACCGCTAAGCCACCACTGCATAAAGATCTTTAGATCTTCCAAAAATTAACCACTGTGTTCTTCTGGAAGCATCTGATATGATTTGAGCTCCTGAATCAACCGTGATTAGCCATGTATAAACTATAAAGCTAGGTAGGACTGAAATATTTGTCTTTGAATACATTTAACTGACAGAGAACTCCAGGATTTGTTGCCTATATCTATATCCAGGATTTGTAGTCTATAAATGTAGTCTATATCTGGGTTAGCTTGCTAAACGACAGATTTTTTTTCCTCTGCTATGTATCAGCGCACCACCAAGTGATGATGCATTACTCTTCGATTTAAGTCTTTCTCCGACACGTCTGCCGCTCTCAAGCGCTCTGTAGATACAGTACAGCAGCTCTAAAAGCCCCATAATGTAAACAGTTTTTCATCAAATGCACTTTACATTTGAGTAATATATAAGCCTGCTAGCCACAGAACCACTATGGTTACCCTACATGACTCTTGTCCAGACAGTCATCTTCGCAGTGGTGTGAAAGAAAATCTGTAGGCCCCCTTACTTAAAAAAAAGATAGATCCATGCAAATCTGTATGGATTAAAATCAGCAGTAATGTGGTTGTTTGTGAATTTGAGGGCTGTTAAGTTTAAGCTAGGTTAAGCTAGGCTAACACCTTAACTTGAAGCAACTGGCTGTTCACTGTTGAAAATAATAGTCTGGAACAGTTAGCTGGTTACCAGCCTCAGCTAGTCAAGCTGGTTGTGTTTGATGGTTTTTAGAAGAGTTTTAGACACTTACAGGCTGGGTCTAACTGGCCAAGCTCTTTTAGTTTGTGATGCCTGTTTGTTTTGGTAGTATTAGGAGAGGTTTGATCACTTACAGGTTGGTTCTAGGTTAATTCTTGCTGGTTAAGTATACCATGTTTGATGGTTTTAGAGGGCTGTTGGACACTTATATGGTGGTTCTAGCTGGTCAGGATTGTTTGGTTTGATGGTGAGACTGGTTCTAAATTGTCTGGCTAGTTCAAGATGTTTAGGTTGATTCTGGCTGGTCAGACTACTTTTAGCTGTCCTGGCTGGTTCTATCTTTGTCAGGATTGTTTGATTTGATGGTCCGGCTGGGTCTAGATTTTCAGTTTGGTTCCAGTTGTTTAGGTTGGTTCTGGCTGGTCAGACTACCTCTAGCTGTCCAGATTGGTTCTATCTTTGCCAGGTCTGTTTATTTTGATGGTATTACAGGGGCTTTGGACACCTAAATCTGTTTTGACCTGATTGGCTTGATAAGCCTGGTTGATCAAGTTGGTTCTAGCTGGCCAGGTTGGTTCTAGTTGATCAAGTTGGTTCTAGCTGGCCAGGTTGGTTCTAGCTGGCCAGGTTGGTTCTACCTGGTTAGGTCTGTTTGGTTTTATGGTATTAGAGGGGTTTTGGACACTTGCAGGCTGGTTCTAGCTGGTCAGGCTTGTTTGGTTTGATGGTTTGGTTTGAGGCCCCAAAAGGGCCTCCAGTATGTTTTATGGAGGGAAAGTTTAGTCTCTCAACCAATTTGATCTCCAGCTTGACAGTGATTAGTTGGTTCCAGCCTGATCAAATTGAACTAACAAGGCTTGTCAACCTGACCAGCTGAAACCAACCTGACACCGCTTCTAGCCGATCAGCTAGACCAGCATATTACCAGCTATACCAGGGTAGGGGAGTAGCCAAACCAGCCTAAACAAAATAAGACAAGTAGACCATATTATGCTAGTCTAAGCTGTTTTTTAGACAGGGTTATTATGAAATACACTTCTTTCTGTTTTCTTTTCTGTTTACTTTTCTTTAACAGAAATCTGCAGTATTTACAGCTCTTCACTATAGGCCTCGGTTTAAAAGATAAAGCTGTGTGTGCCACTGAACCTTTTTCATCTCCAGGCAAGGGACAAGTCCCCAAAAGGGCCTCCAGTATGTTTTATGGAGGGAAAGTTTAGTCTCTCAACCAATTTGGTGCACCAGTACTAGCTTATTTATGACTCTAATTAGCCCAAGGTTTTAAATTAGAGACCAAAATAAACATTCCATTCCAGGTCAGTTCCACTTTTCCTTTCCTCATGTCTTTGTCCGAAATTCCTTGGATGCGCTTGTGAAGAGATTATGGAGTTTCAGGGGCAAAACTTTTCAGTGTTTTTATACAACAACAAAAAAAGAGAGGTCAGTATTAAAAGTGACAGGCAGCTGCTCCTGTAATGATAAACACTCAGCAGTAATTACTCAGATTAAACATTTTCTTCTGTTCGTCTGTCTGGGTGTGCCTGAACTGGCCAAGACGCTCTTAATGCGATGCAACAAACGCCATACAAAAAAGAGCAGTAATTTGCAATCTACATTCCTTTCTGATTAGGCCTGTAGATTAGAGCCACGTCTGTTTCTATTATAGCTAATAGCAGAATTGTTTTTGTGGCGTTTAAGTAAAGACAGAGAGCACAAACTTGTTCATCATGCGGCTGCGTTCGTCTTTGCACATGCTTTCAGGTACGAAGCAGCAGTGGGATTTTCTTTTTAACCGACAAATCAATGCCAGATCTTCATCACGACAGGGCAATCAGCTTAGCGCATCCAGGCCTGAAGAGATCTGAGGCAGATATTGCTTGGGCTTGATGTGCTGGTTTTAAATGGTGCAGCTGGAGGCAGCCAGGAATACCGTTGAGTTTACTCAGTCGCTCTGCTGTGATGGGAACTAGCCTTCATGGGAGGATACAGAGATGAGAGGGAAGGTCTTAATGGGAAATGATAAAGAGAGAATATACAGCATTGTTTGTTACTCAACAAGAAAATAGTTCTTGCCATATACTTTGAAGCCTCATACATGTTAAGTACGAAAGGCTGTACACTGATCTACACGCGTATCAGTGATTTTGTAATTAGTTAGTGATATTGAAACGCTAGGTTCATGCTAACAAGTGGCAAAGCAACAGGTGGGCAATCAGAATTCAGCAAGCGATAATCTCTTGGAGATTTTCTCAGTTCTGTGCAAATTAGTTATGACGCAACAAAGGTGAAGCAGCAAATCCAAATGATTGGCTGGAATGGTTTCTCGAACCAATCCTGTAGCGCATGTGGTCCAATTTTCTTCAGTTCCCCGCTCACAACTTTAGCTCCTACCAGCAATTAGTTCCCATTTACTGGAAGAAAAACTTCTAACCATGGTTTCATCTTATACTGCAATATATAACCTCTCATGAAATGTGTATAGAGACATTACGAAGAAATATTAAGCTTGGAAGGAAGTAGCAGAGATGGTTGTTGCCACTGGTGAGTGTATGTAGTACTGTACATTGTAGTAAGTAGTACGCTAGTACAATGTACGTTCCTAGTCTGTTTAACATGCTGTACTAATCTAATATGAGAACAAAGTTAGTACAAAAGATAACCAGTTAATCAAACAACCAAATTCATCACCGGTTAGACTATTATTTCATTTGCATTTAGCTAGTTAGCTTGACATTTTGGCTTCTACCGTTTCTCTTCGGAATTGAAAAAGAGGCCACACCCCCAAAAGCAACAACAGTAGCAGTCACTTGTCGTGATGTCATGATATGCTCTTTTGAAAGTATTGTGGGTATCATCAGTACTCCCGTAACACGTCCTGTAAGACTTTTGCGCCAAATTATATAACCTACTACACCCTGGTATCATCTGTAAATTACAACTGTCTAGTAAATTCTTCCTTTCTACCCAATATCCTCTAATTTCATATCTCGTGTGTGCTCTCTTTCCAGATGTGGACGAGTGCGAGGAGATCACGGACAACTGCAGCATTGACGCAATCTGCCAGAACACGTTCAGGTCGTACAAATGCATCTGCAAGTCCGGTTATAAAGGAGACGGGAAGCACTGTGAAGGTACGGCTGACGAAAGCATGTCGTTTAGCTGATTTAATCACCTTCCGACCAATCAGAATTCACCTGAGAGTTGGCACTTCTATTCTATTACGCTTGCGTTTGACTAATTGTCGGTGTTCAGTACTGCACACTCTGGTTAAAGGTTAATGATTCTATTATTCTCAACAGGTTGTACTTAATGTTTCAATGTTCTGAGAAGAAAACCTTCTGTTTTGGGTTCTACGTAAAAACTTTAAGCTTTAATTTGCAATTTAGACGGGACCTTTTCCATGAGAGTAGTTCCTCAGTTCCTTAAAACGTTCCTGCATTAAGACTACTGCATTTGGGCAATAGTAACACATTTTTTGACACAACATATTATCGAATATTATTAAAAAGTGAATTTATATTGTTTGAGAAATGCAATTTGACAAATTTGCATTCGTTTTTATGTGTTCTTGGCAGTGAATATAAATTTTTGGAACCTGCTGTATAGTAAACCTGTGAAGCTTTCTTGAGCCCACTAAGAAATTTGTATGATTTGTTAGAGCATTCATTACCTTTAACTACCCAGTGCTTGTGTGTATGTGTGTGTGTGTGTGTGTGTGTGTGTGTGTGTGTGTGTGTGTCTGAGCGTACAGTAACACTGCACTCCTTCAGTTCCTTGGCTGCACTTTCCAACTTGCATTGGGGAACGGAGTCACAGGATCAAGTGAACACTTAAGAAGAGATTTTATTTAGATATATCCACTGCTCATATGATAGAGCAGGAAATTTCTTACACATGTTTAGTGATTATTTAGGTTTCGAAAGCAAGCATCTGCGAGTGCTGCCAAACAGGCGGCGATGTGATACTCGGCAGGGGGATGCCGAGACCCACAGGCTGTTTTTCTCTCTGGATCTGAAGCACTTCAGAATGCTCATCCATCTCTCCTTTTATCGCTCAGACAATTTTCACCTTGTCCCATCGACATTCCTGCTTTCACTCCTGTTCTCGTGCTTCTTGGCCATTCGGTTGCCTGTGGCTGCCTGCCATAAATGTTATAAGCATTATAAATGAGGACGTGAACTGAGTCATAAAAGCAGAAAAAGGCTTGGATGTTGAGTAAAACTTTGCGGGCGGACTGCCAGTTATGAGAGGACGTCCGCCGAGATTTGAGGAAAGGAGAGAGGGCGCGTGCGGTGTAAGAGGCCACTGTGTTTGTCTGGCTGCCTCGGTTCTCCAAATAACCCTCTCTGGCTACAAATACCCCAGGCAAAACCTCGAAGGGCCAGCAAGTCCAGGACTGTTTGAGCATCGGATAGACTGCACTCCATGCTGACCTAGGATCAGTGTTTGAACGCCTTAAGCTTGGATATGCTAGATCTTCTGTTTGCATTTCAGCATTTCAGGAAGAGAAATCAATGAATCCTAATCCTTCCAGAGCCAAAAGATTGATAACAAATACATAGAATTATCATAAATGGAGCAATGATATCCACTAAAGACGTTGCAGCACTGCAAAGGTTCCTTTCATTAAAAGGAACTTTTCTTGGATGGAAAACAATACATTTCAACAGCTGCATCTGCCTGTTTCTGAGTAATGGCATGTAAACAGTGTGATTATAATGAACGAGAGCTGAAAGAGTGGTGACTGAAGCCCTCAGCCCTCGACCGCTCTGACCCGGTGTTAAAACACAGACGTTATCTTTTGATTTATGGTGTGACTTAAGTTTCCGAATGACTGAACAACATGCCTTTTAAGTGAGTGGACATTGCTGATTTTCCAGAAATGTTTGCATCCGGGGTGGTTTCCTGGACAGAGTTAATCATCTCGAGGATCAGTTCCATTGTAGGATGTTAGCTGTGCTGAAAAGTCACGTAAACTAAATCGTTGTTTTTCTTACAAAGCTAGGCTGAGGTTTAGGGGTCTTTGTATTTTCAGCTCTGGCTTAAAAGACCTAGAAGAAGAAGAAGAAGAAGAAGAAGAAGAAGGTAGAGGAGGAGGAGAAGGGATTTGCCCAGGAACTACAAACATGAGTTGGACACTTCGCCTTCACAGGCAAACTCAGCAAAGGGCAGCAGGGGAGTCTGGATAATTAGTGCTCAATTGGGCGGCAAACAAGAGGGGATGGCCTGCATGTTCTTGACCCTGTAGAGAAGAAAGTTTTTCCACCGTGGAGCAGAACACTTCAAGAGCTCTTGTGTTATTTCAACTGTTGGGTTTCTCCTTATCAGCTCGACTGAAGTCTACCTCCCTTTGCTAGGAACGGTTCTTCACTTCAGAATGGTTGATGATACTGCTGTGGTCCACAGCAACAGCCGTTTTGATGCCTAAGAACAACATCTAGACTGAGTGCTGCCTTTACCAAAGACACAATGACAGACTGGCCATGTCTAGATTCTTCCCTGCTGTCCCAGACTACTAAATGACACCTACACTACACGAGTGGTGAGAGAAAGCAGATAGCAGGTCCAATTATATGTTCGCTTGGACTTTGCGGCTGTGGCGCAGGTGGTTGTGTCAAATTTGACATAGGAACTTCGGCATCCTATTGATAATTTGAGAACTTAGAACGTTGTGCTATTTTATAGTCATCCAATTGCCCACAAATTCCATTACTCAGGTGAAGTTCGTTCAAGATAGTTATAGATGAGTGATCAAGTCAATATCGATGCAGTTTAGGAGAAGGAACTTCTTTAGGTATACAGTACATGGCTTGCCTTAGTAGTGGTAATTCAGAAACTGTTTCCATCGACCGAAGCAAAAGTAATCTGCCAGCATGACCTGTAATTTGACCAGTGTTTTGGTAGCTCGTAGCTGGTCAGATCATGATGGATTTTACAACAGGTTCGGCTTCCTTTTTTTAAAAGGAACCTGTCAATTTGATCATTCATCCACCGGTCATCTAACAAACTTTACTTGGGTTGATATTGTAATGAATGGTCCTTCAACGACTATGGGAGGATTACATGAAAACGATGACCTTCTCTCACCTGTCGATCAGCACGATGCTAACCAAAGCAGTTTGGAAAAGTTTGGAAAGACGTCACATGTCTTAGAGAGAGAGTCTTCGATCTTATTCTCAAAGGTCTAGTGTGACTGCAGGTTTTCACACTAACCAAGCAAGAGCCTCACTTGATTCCACTTGTTTAATGAGTTCATCTTTGCCTCTAATCAGCTATCAGGTGTCTTCCTATTCGGCTGGAATGAAAGCCTGCAGCCACACCAGTACTTTGTGGGTAAGACTGCAGAAACCCTACATGAGAAGAAACATATTTTAAGCTTTTCCTTGGTTGGTAGTCGTTGTAGATTCATTTTTCATCTTCAGTAACCACTTTATCCTGATCAGGGCCACAGTGGATCCAGAGTCTATCCTGAGAACACTGGGAGCAAGGCAGGAATACACCAGGAATGGTGTGTGCAGGAATACACCAGAGGAAATCAAGCCTCTAAGTTCTCTTTAGATCAAATTGAATCAAATTTGTCAAGTTGATAGACAACATCGCATAGCCACTTCACGGAAATCTTTCATGGAAAAACTCCCCGAGATGACACAAAGACGAAACCGTGAGACGAACCAAACTCGTTTTCCTCTTGGTGATACCGGATAGTGGGATTATTAATCGTTACAGTATACAGGTGCAAAGAATAACGACATTATTTTATCCTTATGCTAATCATGTCTATTCCTTCTTTTTCTCTCTCTCTATCCCACTCTTTGTGTCTCACTGCAGACATCGACGAGTGTGCAAGCGAATATAATGGAGGATGCGTCCACGAGTGCATCAACATCCCAGGGAACTACCGGTGCACGTGCTACGATGGTTTCCGCCTAGCGCACGACGGCCATAACTGCCTAGGTTAGTCTGTGTATCTATGTATATACGTCTATGTCTGTTTGTCTCGTCTCTACACCTTATAATAATCTTTCGTCCTTTCCTGGTGCCCCTGTGAACAGCAAAGTGTGCAGCACTGGGTTGTCGAGTGTGTGTTTGGACTCTGCGAGTGCATTTCTGCTACATTTACTAACTGAATGTTCCAGATCAGCAATGTCAATCTAAACAAAGCTTCCATGTGTGATTCAGATTTGGGTTATGTAACTGAGTAAGTGACTTCAGATCTTTAACTGAAAGCAGAACGAACGCATGCAAATAACCAAACAAACGTGAATGTTTTACGGGTAATCGTGTTGTTTTATTATCCCCCCTCCTCTCTCTCTCTCTCTCTCTCTCTTTATGGATAATGTGGATAAATTCCCTTGAAGCAATAACATTACAGACTTCAGTGTGTAACTGTGTATACACCTCTGGTGTGGTCTGCATAAGAGAATCGTTTCTTCATCTCACGCATCATTACAAGTCACTGCTCACTGTCTTCCAGTCTGTTTGATCTAAATCTTACTTATTGTGCGTTTAATGAGCTCTTAAAATACAGTAATACGATTAAATAGGGGTTGCTCGCTGACTCTTGGATTGCAGGCACAGGCTTGTGGAACACACAGTCCCTCTTAAAACCTTTTGTAACTGATCTTTATCACCAGGAACACAAAGTAATCTAATACGCGCTTGCAAAGAGCGCTCTTCTGCAATCATTTGATCTCCCGTTCGCGCACAGCACTTGCTTGCAAACGCAGTGCTTCGTTTCAGTTCATTTAGCCTGACTGGCCCTAGTGGAGATCATTTGTGACCGTGTTGGGCAGGCGTGTAATTCGTTATCTCTGGTTCTCCAGCCCACCTACAGGCCTCCTTTGATATCTGCGAGTGTGGCTTGTTTATTTTATGTCCCTCTTGTCGGTACTCAATCGAAGCGTTTTGTGCTCGTCACATCTGAGCTAACGGCAACAAGGCCGAGTAAATAAGCAGGTTCGCAAATTGATTTCTCTTATCTCCGTGCCATCTGGAAATCCACGCTCTCACTTTCTCTCGTTTAGGATTCGTATTCTTGCCCAAAATGTGTCATAACACAAAGATCAGTTCAAGATTATTCAGGATCATGCAAGAACTCTGAATCCTGATCTTGTTTAAGATCTGTTTATGTTTCGATTGATTCATTCGGCAGGTTCGAGTCTGTGCACAGAGCTCGTTAGGTTAGGTTTCTTCCAGTTTCTTCCACAAACAAGTGTAGCAAGGGTTAGAGGAAGAGCTCAGCTTGATGATTAAACTATCATCTTCAGTAAGTACTTGATCTTAGGGCCACAGTGGATCCGGAGCCTATGCCAGGAACACTAGGTCTGAGGGATGGGATTCCAGTCTATTGCAGGACTTAAACAATATCACTGATGATATTTACATAATTCTTGTTTATTCCAGCAGTGCTTCCTTTATCAGCTAAACTTAACAGTCATAGTCACATTGTAGGTGTACAATCACTGACTGTAGTCCATTTGTTGCCCCATTGTCATCCCCCTTGGACCACCACTGAGCAGATATTATTTGGGTGGTGGACCATTCTCATTATTGAAATACTCAGAAAACCGTGGTCTTTGGTGTTTCAATATCATGGAAGTGAGAAGAGTCTTGTTTTAGACTACAGGTATCACCAGGCACCTTTTATTCACAGGTTGTAACAGTCAGGAATGAAACATAGACCCTGTAGGTGGGGGAAAGACCTGATGGTTAGTCTGGTAAGCATAAAGGCAAGCATCGAGGATCTCGTGTTTAGGTCAACCAATACTGTATGCTTAGATCAATACTAAACATAAGGATTAAGGGCTGGTTTCTCTCATAAATACATATACATTTCAACAGTGGTCTAAACAGATACAAATACAGATATGAATAGGTGGCACACTATTCGTTTTTGTTTTTCTGTTCAGAAAGCTCACCAGAAAAGTTCACCGGGCATCTGGTTGAGATTAAACATCTCCACTGGGACTAGGATCCTGTGAAATGCAAGAAAAATGTCACTCTATCGGGTGGTTTTTATTTGAATGTGGGCGGGTGGTTAGACGAAGCTTGTTGATGCAACGAGCACTCGGGTACACTGTGTAGCCAAAAGTTTGTGGACAATTGACCATCAGTACCATACGTGCTTGTTGAGTATTCCATTCCAGATTTATTTCCGTTTTGTGCTTATAATAAGCTCCACTCTTCTGGGAAGGCTCTCCACTAAATTTTGGAGTGTGGCTGTTTTTGTGAATTTTTGTTTTGGGATTCAGCTACAAGAGCATTAGTGAGATCAGGCACTGATGATGGGATGTTGAGGAGGTCTGGGGTGCAGTCGGCGTTCCAGTTCATCCCAAAAGTGTTCAATGGGGTTGAGGTCAGGGATCTGTTCAGGACACTTGAGTTCTTCCACTCCAAACTTAACACACCATGTCTTAATGGAGCTCGCTTTGTGTACGGGGGCATCGTCATGCTGGAACAGGTTTGGACCTCTTAGTTCCAGTGAAGGGAAATTATAATGCTACAGCATACAGGGGTAACAGTTTGGGGAAGAAGCACGTATGGGTGTGATGGTCAGGTGTCCACATACTGTGCTAAAGTGCTAAGCCCAGTGTGTTATGGTATATAATACCAGTGGTATTGCCTGTTGTAGTGTTCATTTTAGACTGCAATAACCTTCAGCAGTGTACAATTTTGACATTCAGTTTTGTACACTGGTATGTGGTTTGGGATGCAGTCAGCAACAAGAGGCGACCTTTAAAAACATTATCCGTGCAAACAGGAGCAGGCAAGTGAGTTTTACAGATCTGATATTTTACAAAACCCATTGCGATTTGCGAAATACGATTAGAAATGTTTTGGAAAGTGTCCACACAACAGAATGGTGTGTTTTTTTTCCCCAGTTAGTCTATTTGAGTTCCTAAGATTTCACTGAAAAAATTTTTTTGTCATAAGATATGGTCAAACCCGAAACCCAGCTTCCCTAAGGAGTGCCGTGAGCCGAAATCTTATTTTTTTTTTATCAAAAGGGAAACCTCAAGCAATATGACTTTTATATGAGGAACACGGTGTGGTTTTTATGAAATTGTACAATGTCATGAATTTGTTATGATTACCTCCAGTGAATTTCCATAACCCTAATATTAACCATAACATCCGTAACTCCATCCATTTTCTATACTGCTTATCCTTACTGCATCATGGGGAACCTGGAGCCTATCCCAGGGGGCAAGAGGCACAAGGCGGGGTACACCCTAGACGGGGTGCCAATCCATCGCAGGGCACAATCCCACACACATTCACACACCTGTTCATACACTACGGACGCTTTCAGACATGCCAATCAGCCTACATGTCTTTGGACTGGGAAGGAAACCCCGAAGCATGGAGCCCCACACACAGGACCGAAGTAGTCATAACTTTTCGTACTAATTGAGTGGCGCAAATTGTTGTAAATAGGGAAGACCTCAATTTTCAAATATCTCTTTTTAGTTGGACGTACAGGTTGCAGTAAGATAGACCCGATGCTGTTCCTATCTATTTCACCAAACCGGATAAGCAGACGGCATAAACAGTGTCATGTTTGATAAATGTGGGATGAATGTGTTATATATTCCTTGGTTGTTTTGCTCCCCCCTATCTCCCCGATCAGTAAACCTATTTTGGTATAAACACAGCAATTTAGATGTGCTGTAGAAAGCGACGAGCTGTGGCATTAGGCCCCATCCTGATTTAAACTGACTTTTTGTGAAGATCTGGCCATCTCGAGCTCTAAAACACGGCTAAAAATATCCGACTCGGCTGACTCCTCGTTTCCACGGGCTCTTTTTTTTCAGTGGAAAGAGGAAAAGTGAAAAATCCTTTAATCTTGTCAGGAAAGACTTTATTCTGTTTGTTTGGATTTGGCTTTACCCATGCCCTTCCCCCGAGCTGGTGAAAGAACGAGTCCTGTTTTTAAGGGTGAATCTTTGGATTAGTGTTGAGACAGCTAAGCCCTTGGTCAGCTCTTTTGGAGGTTCTGTCTGCTCTGGAGCTTTTCTGCTTTCCTCCTTGAAAGCCAGGTTGAAGCCAGCACAGTGTTTATCCATGTCATTATTTCTGCTTGCCTTCCTTGCAGAGGTGTGTGGCTAAATATTTGCGGACCAGCGCTTCGTTTGCTGGCGCGCCGAAAAACCGTGTCGTTTTTAAAAGCCTACAAATTAAAAGTACAAACATGTTAATGGGAGGGAGGGCTTGCTCCTGTTATAGGGATGGGGTCTGGATCTCACTTTGCTTCACTTGATCTTTAGTTTTGGACAAGGCCTCCTTGTTTTAGGCTACACCCACACACTCTCACCACATAAAATAGTGGTTGGTTACCTTTCTTTTTGGCTACAGGATGTTGATTGTTTCAGGCACAATACTAAAAGGAAAGGTTTTCTGATTGGTGATTTGGGTGGTGACAATGGTCTTAACAAACCCATATGGATTTGCTACAAATTCATGGTGAAATTGAGTAGACAGGGCGCCATTGTAGTTGCCACCTCACAGCTCAAGGCTCCCTAATTCACATGATCTCTTCATGTCCATCTGGGTTTCCTCTGGGTTCTTCAGTTTCCTCCCACCTCCTAAAAACAATCATAAAGTTGGATTGGCTGCAATAGTATGCCCAAGATGTGAATAATTGTGCAAATCTGTGTCAGAACGGTGTCCTGCAATGGACTGGTGTTCCATCCAGTGTGTTTTTTCAACATGGATGTAACCAAATATTAATGCGTTATTTGGAATGAACAGATAATGTGTTCTAAACAGATTCAAGTATAGATATCAGTAGGAGGCATTCTATTGTTGTCGTTGTTGTTGTTGTTGTTGTTATTGTTGTTGTTTTTTAAAGAGACCTTGGCAGAATGGTTTCCAGGGCATCTGATTGAGAATAGAGGTGCGCATCTGGACTGGGATGCTATGCGACGTGACTTAAACATTTTTTACTTTCATGCGAGTGAGGGGTCAGATATGAAGCTTGTGGGACAAACACAGACCATTCATTCAACGTAAACTTGAGCCACTGCATGATGCATTTACAGCGCTCGTTCATTCATCCTTAGTAACTGCCTGGTCAGGGTCGCGGAGGTTTAAATTTGGCTACTCGATTGTTTATATTTTAGGAAATAGAACCAGCTAGATTCATTAGAAAATATCACAGGAAGGTACAGACAAACATAAACCAGTTCTGTTTGCATCTCTAGTTGAGGCCAGTTCTAAACTGGAGTGATGAAGCTGAAGTTGAGGAAATGTCTGAGCCAGAATTCAGGATACATTTTTAATTTAAACGTTTAGGCCACGACAGCTTCAGGACTAAATCTGAATACGTATACTGATCCAAATTGCTGGAGCACTCTACACAGGTAGTTGTGATATATTGTGCTACATCAGTACTACATAAGTCTTCACTGTAGATGAATAAATATATTAAATTGATTAGATGGACTTATCCACACCATATCTGAGATGCAGACAGTTTTAAAATGTAATCAATAATAATGACTTTTGGCAGCAGATGTCTGTCTCAGCAGCGATCGGCTTCCAAAATGACTGAGGGAGGTTGGAATAAACTCGAAAATGAAAGCTGTACTCAGAAACATGAACGCTATCCTCAGATATTGGTTTATTCTCCTGGGAAAAGTTTGATGGTTCAGCTGGGTTATGGAGCATCTTCAGTGTTTTTGGGAATCCAGGCCCCTGCCTAACACCTGCGTTGCAAATCCCAAAATTCCAAATAAAGTCTGGTGAGTGCTGGTGTGACTCATGAAACCTGCAGAACGCAATGCGAGAAGAGCACGGCATAAATGGATTAACCTGCTTGATTTGATAGCTGTTGAAATGAAGCGTGCTAAGATTTATTTCTGTGAAAGGAAGCCTGTAAGTGAGATGCAGAGAGCTGTCACCACCTCCAAGACGGGGAACTGTGCCGAGACAGAACGCTAATTCTGCCCGAGTGTGTTGTTTCGCTAGTGTTATGCTGATATTAATGACTATCAAGTCTAAAATGCATGACTACGGCTTAGAGGTAGGTGCTGCTGTAGTCTGGGTTATTATTTCCCATGAGTTTATTGTTATATGAATGAATTCATTGTTTTTAAATTAGTTTAAAAGAAAAACATTTATATATTTCCATCTTTCCAGTAGAATCTCATGAATATAATACATAACATACGTCTAATTGAACACGTGAAAGCTCCGATTAGACACTAGACCGATCAGACATTAGATTAGACATCTTTTCTTACTGAAAACTTGCGCTAAAATATCACACCGATCCAGAGACGTCCTTTCAGAGTGTAAAAAGACCGACAGAATAATGCCTCATTTTTCATCTCTGAGGCAGTTGAGTGTTTTAAACTTGATTACATTTTCGTTCCTCTCCGGAGAGTTTTCACAAACGAGAAAAACCTTTAAGTGCAAATAACCTGAGCGCTCGCCAGAATCCCTTTCCTTTTCAAAATATTTGCTTTGGACGCCGGCCGTCTCCATCACATAGCGCAGGCCTCTGTAGGAGCCGAGTGACGAGGAGACGTGATCCGCCGAGGCGACGGCTCATTTAGGACTGTGTGTGTGAGAGCGAGTCGGCATGTGTGCCGATGTCCAGGCTAGAGTTTAACAGCTGCTCGTTAAGTCATTGATCTCGGGCGCTCGGCCCCTCTGTGTTTTGTGTCCGTGACTCTTCTAACACGGGTCATTTTTCATCGATTACTTTCATCTGCTTATGAGGAAATGAACGATCCTTGTTCTCCAGATGGTTCTCGCTTCGTAAAATTTATTCTCTTTGTCTCACATTACGGCTCTCGGTTATTCTTTGATACGCCGATTTCTGGCGTAATTGAGAAAGAGGGGTTATTTCAACAGATCAGATTGTTTAAGATTAAACTGTTATTAAATGATTGGAGAGGCAGTTCGAGGGCCGCAGTCTCGGACTGACGTGTTGACAATAAATCAAGTTATTGTTAGAGGCCTGGGGGTCTTTTTCGACCTCATTTTGATCGGATGAGGTTACTGACCTGTGTGTGTGTGTGTGTGTGTGTGTGTGTGTGTGTGTGTGTGTGTATGTGTGTGCTCTTGGATTACAGGAATAAAAATTAACTTTATACAATTTCCCCTTTCACCCCAAATGTAGCCAATTAATTTCGGCATGTTTGCTGAATTTTAATCTGTTTGCTTAATTTGTAAGGGACACTCGTTGTCCCCCTGTTAAAAAAATAAATGAATAAAAATATTTAGAGACCAATTAAAGATTTTAAGTGATTTCTAATGGATTTGATCGTATTTCCAGCGATCTGTAATGGAGGTTAATGGACTGTGATGTTCGTAATGGTTCCTGATGGATCATCTACTTTTATGCCATGTATGGTCTTTGAATTCTCGATTCTGATAGGTCAGAAGGTGTTGATAGGTTTTCTTTAAGGAGACGTTTATGGAAGGAGTCTCCAGTGTCAGAGGTAAAGCTGTAACTTTAAGTTTTACATCATGGGAAGAAGGAGGAGCTTACCGTTTCTGGTTGTTCAGTAACATGACAAGCTACTTGACGAGAGTAAGATTGTTTATAGCTGATGAGTAATAATGTGTTTCTTGGATGTTCTACAGCATTCATGTAAAGATAAACAGATAAAAAACAAAGGTTAGTGTTGCCAAATATTGCCCTGTTATTGGAAATTTTCCTATAACAGCACACCTCAAGTGTGTTTAATGAATAGATAGATGGATGTATAGATGGATGTTTATATATATCCGGAACCAGTAATGGATCTTTAACAGAGATAAAGAACAGATGTAGTGATTAAGTTATCGGAGGAGGAAAGCAGGCATCTGAGGCTTGTGTGTTTTTCCAGCATTGACAAATAGACAGCAGATTAGTTTCATATGACGGTTTATTGAGAACAAACTCGTGTATGCTGTCTTTTATTGATGACATGAGGCTACCATGGGGATGGATTTGCAACAACAGGCTCCAAGATGTTGCTAACACCACGCACGAACATAGGAGAGATTATTGTCAGCGTGTTAGTTGTGACCAGTGATGAGTGTGTTATCTGTGCTGTAGCTTTGGAGGCAGAAAATCCAAATCCAGGCAGAGAATTTCACCTGCTTGTGCTTGACGTGATTGTATGCAGCCACAGGTAAAGTGGGACGTCACGTCACGTACAGGTGAACTTCCCAAAAATAGACACACCCTTATTTGTAGTTACATTAAATCACTGGAATACTGGAAATATTTTCATGTAAATATTCTAATATACAGTATTTGCTCACTAACAAGACGAATTCATTTTGTCCGCCATATTTGATGTTCCCGGTTGTCCGTCAGCGTGCGACGCGATTAGCCAGGAGATAAATCAGCACTTGATGTCACTCAGTTTTCTCCAACTTCCCAACCACCAGCTGGCTTTCCCTGGCAACTGGGGAGGGTGAAGGCTAACACGTGCTTCCTCCGAAACGTGTGAAAACCAACCAACTGCATACTGTGTCATAGAGCAGCATAATACACTCAGAGAAAAGTGCTGTCTGTTCTCTTCCACATACATGAGCTCATAGATACCCGTGATTGGCTAGTGTCGCTGGCTCCAGTTTTGCTCTCTTGGCTCCTAGCCACTGATGGATTTCGAACTCACAGTCTCACAAGGATCGATCTAAAAAACTCTGTTGCACCAGTCGGGAGCCCAAGTTAAACTTTTTTAAAACTTTTTTCTTCAATTTATTTACATAGCACTTTTAACAGTGGACATTAGTGTCACAAAGCAGCTTTACATTTAAATGTATCCCCAATGAACAAGCCAGAGGTGACGGAGGTGAGGAAAAACTCCCCAAGAAGACATGAGGAAGAAACCTTGAGAGGAACTAGACTCACTTTCCTTAGGCTATCTGGAAAACACTGGAGCACTGGAGTTTGAGAAAACATGCCAGGTGTGAAAGAAGGCTTATGTTAATGTAAAACCATATTTGCACTTGATTGGGATTTAGAAGTCACACTTTTTTGAGAATTTTATTTAGAAGTTATGTCTTTATGAGAATTATCACATTCAGTAAAGTTGCACAAAATATTGAGTATTCGGTTATGAACCAACAGTTAAGGCTCTGGGTTACTGATCAGCAGGTCAGGGATTCAAGCCCAAGCACCGCCAAGTTGCCACTGCTGGGCCCTTGAGAACCCTCTCTGCTCCAAGGAGTGCCGTATCATGGCTGACCCTGCTCTCTGACCCCAGCTTCCTAACAAGCTGGGATATGCAAAAAAAAAAAAGACTTTCACTGTGCTGTAATGAATATGTGACAAATAAAGGGTGCTTCTGCTTCTTCTAAACTAAAGGGTCTCAAACATGTGGAGGCAGGTCCACCTTTAACTGTAAAATACATTTCACTGACTCCAGTACAGATTTATTTTATGAACATAATCCAACTAGTGAAGTGTTAGGCGAAATTTATGTGTGTACAATGAAACGTCGGCTGTTTATTAGAAACCGAGAGCTTTTAATTCCTGAACTTTCCATCCACAGAACGCACTGCGTCCAAACTGACTGTTTTTTGAGTTATTGAGGTTTGGATTAAACAATCAATTCAGTTGACCAGTCAAACTGCTTAATAACTATAACATAAGGAATGTAAAAACTCAATAAAAAATTTTTTTTAAATAAAAATAAAAATAAATAAATAAAACACAGACCCCCTGGATATACTTCATGGACCCCATGGTTTGAGAACCACAGTTTTAGACTACACGAGTGTTCGCAAGTCGTTTCGTAATACGATCCCAGTGCGATATTTCCCAGTGCGATCCCAACGCTCCAGACAGAAGCCAGAGAGCAATAAAGGGACCGGGTGATGGCCCACTTTAATATTTTCCTTAGTGTTTTTCTCGGATTCGTGTTTAAAGTATTGGAAGGATTTCCTCTCTCCGGTGACTCGTATATTCATGTAAATGGGGATGCGGAGTCAGCCTGATGTTGCTGAAATCCCAATAAAAGCGTCTGTCTTCACGCTCTGGCCTCAATGTGACCAATCTGGAGCAAGTGGCGTCTCCTCGGGAGCATTTTAACATCTGTTGGGGATCGAACATCATGCCAGGAGCTTACGGGAACGTCTTCAACTTCTTGACTCCTTTAAGCTCAAGCTCGGGTCCTCATGAGGCGTGCAGTAACACCAGGCATGCCAGAGCCACTCCTCTGAAGAAAATCTGACCTTTTATGAGTGCCATTAACTCAACGGGAGTTCTTTTAATGTCAGTTTTACTGAGTATTAGCTAGACTGTACGCCTGTGTCAAGAGATTTACGGCAGCTGAGAGCAGCGTTTACAGGCATGAATTTACATATTAGTGTCATAAAAGAGTTTATGTAGAAGTCCAGAGAGGCCATGAGTGATCATTTTTCTTCTTCTTCTCAAGAAAACGAGTTTTCACAAGACAGTAAAAGTTTCTTTCTGGAGTTCACATAGGCACACAAGTGTACACACTCATGCTTTTCCGTGTCGTTCAGGTTCAGGGATCATCTTTTTTTTACTTTATGTCTGCATCAAGCTAGAAATGGGCACGGAGTGATCCTTCAATGCTTTACGGTTCAGTATTTACGCAGTATACACATTTACAGGTGAAAGATACATTATTTAAGGTGCAAAAAAGCGACACAAACATTTCCTGACCGTTACTATAACTATCCTCTTTACAGGAAGATCAGCTGTCAGTACATTAGCAGCTCTTATCTAAATATTGGGTCACATTTTGTTGTGCTAATTTCAGATAGCAATTAGATCCTAGTGGAAGAAACCACCTAGAAACGACGCTAGCTATTAAAATAAGGATGACGCTCTGAAATACAGGAGTTATTGAGCAGGACTTTCATTATTTCATAACAACTTTTGCTCATTTTAGAAAAAATTATGTTTTCTCAAGATCGGTGGTTGGGGGGGATAATTATCATACTCTGAACATCTGTATTTTTACATAAATGCTTGATAAGCGATCACACTTTTGTTCTGAATCAAGATGGAAGTTATTAGCTGCAGTTTAAATGTTGTTTCTCTAAACATGTCTCTGTCTCTCTCACACTCTGTCTCTCACTCTGTTTTTGTTGCACTTTTTCTCGCTGTCTCTCTCTGTTTGTCTGTCTCAATCCTCTCTCTGTCTGTATCTCTCTCTCTCTCTCTCTCTCTCCATCTCTGGGTCTGTCTGTCTCACTCTCTTTCTTTCTGTCTCTGCTCTGTCTCTTTCTGTCTCTCTCCATCTTCCTCTCTGTTTGTCTCTCCTCTGACTGTCTGTCTGTCTATATATACATATATATCTCTCACACACACTCTCTCTCTCTCTCTCTCTCTCTCTCTCTCTCTCTCCTTCCAGATGTAGACGAGTGTTCGGAGGGTAACGGTGGCTGTCAGCAGGTGTGTGTGAACATGATGGGAAGTTACGAGTGTCGCTGTAAAGATGGCTTCTTTCTGTCCGACAACCAGCACACCTGCATCCAGCGGCCCAAAGGTGAGTGACCCCGCCCCCGATGCCCCGCCCCATTCACAAACAGCACGCCCACACACAACCAATCGGACGCTCCGCATATACTTAATTCGAATGCTGCACTTTCTCATGACTTCATGCACACACGATGCATCACATGTTTAGTGGCTCCTGTGATAAACTGCGTGTTTTTAAATAACTTTAGAGAAAAAACGCAGCGGCCAAGTTTCACCTCCAGAGATCCGTCTGGCCCGGTGAACCGCCTGTGTTTGCCTTTCATAAGCGGCGTGTTATTCGAGTCTGTCGAATAGCTGGATCATGCGTTTCAAACGCTGAAAGAAGCAAGGCCTTTATCGTGTTTACTTAGCTCTCTTTTTTTCCCCCTCCTGTTCTGTTGGACCGGGCTTGATAAATCCCTGCGCTAATCTCCCATATTTCATCTTAATGTTGGTTTTATTGCTCCCAAATTAAAACCTCTTGGACGGTGGGGTCAGAATGGCAGTAAATCTACCAACACCACATTGTTGCGATGCAGTTCCCTCATTCCCTCGTTCCCAGTCCCCTGGTCGAGGAAGACGGCGTGGAGATCACACTCGTCTGCTCAGCATTATTTCTCTCCCAGAACCAATCTGCAGCAGAGGAGAACATCAGGGACACGTTTGATGTTGAAATTGAACGCTGATGTTTATGGGCAGCAGGAAAAAAAATCATTGTATACCAGTACAAATATAAATCAATTTTGAGGTGACTGCATTTTTTAAAATCCCAGTCCTTCCTAATCGCAAAGGAATTCTAACTAATCCCTCACGCTCATGCAGTTATTTTTGCTTAATATTTTCAAATGAATTTAGTTGGTCCTACTGTATTTCCTAAAAATATAAATATAAATATTGAATAGAAATTTGGTGATTTCCCACCCACTGCTACAAATAAGCTTTCAAAAAATACACAAAACCAGCATATTTTCCGTTTTTTTTCTTTTCCCCAGTAGAAAATGTTAGATGAGCCGGTCGATATCTGGAACGATTGACAGTTGCACAGGTGTTTTGAACTCTCCAATGTTATCGGACACCCCGGAAACCTCGCCCTCTTCCCCCCATCTCACATGTCAGGATAAATAGAGAATGCCTTGAGTTCAATAATCAGTGTGTGTTTGACTTAGCTAACATTACACAAGTTATTAGACAAGTTAAATGATATTTCAAAGTCAAAATCACTGCTTCATTACGGTATATTATACCACAGCGCTCTTGAATTCTCGATTCTGATTGGTCAGAGAGTGCTGATTAATTTTCAATGTCAGCAGCTCTGCAATGCAATTGTTCTAACATGCCACCGTGTCTAAAGTAACAGCTCGATCTTAGGGACTCGAATGGCTGCAATGTCTCATAATAAAACGTTTTTTTAAAGAATTAACAAAGAACAATGTGTAATTGATGGCATGACGACGTTCTGTATAAGGAGACATTTTTTAACATTTATTATGCAAGGATTCTCCAGTGTCAGCGCTTCGTAACGGCCAATAAGTTTTCTGTCACAGGAAAGTCTTCAGAAAAGAGGATTTTCCAGTTTCTTAGCAATATGACAAGCTGTGGGTTTATTAACTTCCAGAGAGAACGTTATAGCGTTTGTACCACGAAACGTCCAGTTTTGTACATTTTTTGTGCAGCATGGATGAAAAAAACCCCAATATTGTGATGTCATTTAGTACCATGACGTTTTTCCCTCGGCTGCTCCTGTTCCATGTTTCCGTTCACTCTCTGGCTTTTATATCAGCTCGTTAAATGTTTTAATGCTTCATTATTTGAGGGGAAACCGAAGGAATGCTCGTGTAATCATCTGCTGGCTCAGTCGCCGTATGTGTCGTGGCACCAGCGTGGCAGAGTTAGCGATAAGCAGGACTTGGACTGATTAGTGGGAATAAATATGAAGAAATTGGAGAGGGTTTTTTTTTTTTTTCCATTTTGAGTGTTTTTCATAAAGTTCCTTGCAGAGAGAGTGATTTACCATAAGAAGGATGACTTTCTTTCTTTTTCTTTTTTTTTGACTGTAATGCAGCTACAAATCACACGTTAGCATTTCTATAGTAACAGCTCATTCACAGGTACCTCTAAAGCGGATGCTTTTACGGGGATGTTTATTTACCATTTATGGAAGGAGTCTCCAGTACTGGTCCGAGATTTCAAGAAAATGTGACATTTTTTAATAAGTAAAAAAATTGCTGATGGTTTTAAGAGGAATTGAACACTTTGGGAAGTGCTAATACTGGAAAATATTCAACTTTGCTTCAGATAATGAACATTTCAGCCCAACGTCGATTGCTTTCCTTTAACAGCACGTCCCGTCTGGTTTTAGTCCTTGCATAGCAAAATGCAAGGTTTTCCATTTATGGCTTCTGCATACTCATTGGCTGAAACCTGCGTTCAGACATGTCTGCTGTTTTTCCTTTCCATCCCCAGTACAGAAGTTTAAAACTACTCCATAAATCCCAGTTTATGGGTCTGTGGGCTGACAGGCACTCATTAGGGCTGTTGGAAGGTGTAAGGCCTTAACAGTTTACAGGTAGCTTTAATGACTACTTCTGTCTAACTAACTGATAATTGAGTGGAGAGTGGCTGTATCGAGATCTGTCACATCATCTGGTCATGATTGTATTGATGTGTATAAAATCATAGTGATACCGCTGAAGGAATACGTACGACATCCAGCATGCCCAACAAAACCATTGAGGAGAAATATCCACTAAAGCTGAACAGCTTGTGTCCAGAACATATGAGTTTATACCACAGCGCTGCTGAATTCTTGAATCTGATTGGTCAGAAGGTGTTGATTAATGTTCTAATAACAGAAACTCTGACATTGTGTAATGCAGCAGCAAATAGTATAGTAACACCTCATTCACAGGGATTTGAACATATTTTTTTTTAAAAAATAAATAAATAAATAAATAAAAAAGGACCCCTTTTAATTGGTGACATGATGAAGAAAATGTTTCTGTTTATGGAACATTTATGGAAGGAGTCTCCAGTACAGAGGAGTTAGTGTTTTGCGTTTTCGCTGTATCAACCTGCATTTTATTTTTTTCGTCTTATTAACTTTAAGAGAGAGAGAGAGAGAGAGAGAGAGAGAGAGAGAGTGAGAGAGAACTGGTGAGAGAATAACTGTTTATAACTGCTATAAAGTAAGTTATACCAGGAACTAACTTGTCTCACAACTTTTAAATGGAAAAATGTATCACGTCTTGGTCTTTAATAAATAAAAAATGTTCCCGTTGGAAAATTGTTGTAGTGCAAGAGGAATAAAACACTTCTGAATGTCCTGTTACAGGAAAATAACCCACATCAGACATATGACATCACCCTGTTGTTGATTATTTTGTTATAACTGCACACCCCCAATTGTTTTTTTTCCTTACTTAACACAATAACATGACGATAAACAAAAAGACAGCGCAGCGATGAGCAGATGTAATTTAATGCAGTTTTTTTTTTTCACGAATTTTCCTCTTATAAAGAGGGAGGGGGAGGGGGGAATAAACATCATCAGCACTTTTACCGCTAACTGTTAGTGCCACTAAATTGACTAGATTTCATTTGCATTTATTACACCGTATTCTAACCGTACACAGTAACGGCAGTGAACTACCGAGCGGTCCGTGTACACCATGCAAACGCTTCTGTTAGAGGGTGAATAGGTGTCGTTTGTTTTCTTTACAAATGGTTTCTGTTACATTCCCTGTGTCAGCTACGTCTTGAGCCGCAGATCTGCTGAGACAGGAGGGAAAAAAAACAGCTGTATGCTACGCCGCGACGGTTCAGAGGCAATAAGCAAAGCATTCGTCACACACCAGGCCATGCCAATCAGCAAGGCTTTTCAGTTTCTTCACCGTTGCAAAAAGGTGTTGCTGAAAAGCGGAGGCTTTGGCATTAGATCGCCACTCGCACGTCAGACCTGTGTTATGCTTGGCAAAGAGATCCGAACACGGGCCTCTGAAATTCCAGCAGGTAGAGCTTCGATACCTGTGATATTATATTACTTTTGTGTCTGGGCTTATCTCAGCCTCGTGAAAAATATACAGTGTGCACAGTCATAACACCTATATGACCCCGCGTTCCAGTGCTGACAGAGTTGATGACAGTCAGTGCTTTATTAACGGCAGTAAAAGTGAGTCGATGTGACTGTAGGTATCCTACAGAAAAAAACATTACAATCTATTAGAAAAATCTCTACTGGTTTCCATCACATATGATAGACCTTAATGGAAATTGGTTTAGCGGTTAACGTCATGTTTCTCTAGGTTTCCACTATTCCACTATTAAATACTACCAGAACCCAGTAGAACCTTCTTTCATGGGTAGGTGATTACTAGCAACCATTATAAACAACACATTCCACCAGAAACACAACTAGTAAAAGTCTCAAATGGTCTCTAATATTTTTAGTTAGCAAACTAACCAGTTATTGAGCATGCTAGTTTAAATCAGCATTACTGAGTTAACACAATAACATACTATTGGAAAGAAAACCCTTCATATTTCCAAATGATAAAAATAAATCTATTGGGTCCAGGATAAAACGTTTGTGATGTGACTGTATTTATTTTTATAGCTATACAGCTTTTCATTCAATCTTTTTTTATTTGTTTTCAGATCCGTAACCACATGGTACACTTATGTAAAAATAATAATAAATAAATAATCAAAAGTCTAATTAGTGCATTGTCAGACACTTTTACAATGACTTCGTTCACCCCTTTCCGTTCCCAACGTAGTTCCTTTTCCTTCACCTCTGTTTTCAATCAATTAACTACATTTTTCTTTAAGACAGAGTCTCAGAAGGCCCTACAATAACTACCGAGAAGTTCAAACCGGGAAGAATCTGAGCGCAGAGTGCGTGCTACACCACAGTACAGAGCATAAAAAAGCCCCATCGCATCAGCACTTTAGCCCTTTATGACTCTTCAGAGAGTCTCAAAGCCAAGCCAGGCCTGATGAATGGGTCTGCAAGAAGAAGGGTGACCTCGAGGGTCAAAAAGCAATTTGCTGCAGAACTCACCAAACGGGGTGTTTTCCTATTTTGAGACGGAAGGAATAAGGGCATGTGGGTTTTAGATCCTATTTTTCCTCAAGCTCAGCTTTTTACTCCTCATGAAGAATTCTGCACTGTGTCATCATTTAGTATCAACACCAAACAGTACGATACAAATACATTCCGATAATATGTTCTAAACAAGTACAAATACAGATACGAGGTGCACTGTTCTTTTCTTTTAAGAAAGCTTGCCAGAAACGTTCACTGGGCTTTGAGTTGAGACGCGAGGTGTGCATCAGGTTAGTTAGTTGCTTACGTTATAGCAGCTATAAATAGTAGTTCCTTCATTTCCTCCTGACCTTAATAGGACAAAAAAATTGCTGTTGGATGATAAGAAACCTCAAAACATCCTTAGAATTTCCTGCGGTGGAAAAATTGAAGAACCAGCTTTACCTCTGACACTAGAGACTCATTCCATAAATGCAAAATAAATTTTTTTTAAAGAAAAGAAAGCTGCATCATATCAGATATATATATATATATATATATATATATATATATATATATATATATATATATATATATATATAAAACTAAATCTGTTTCACGAAGCCCTTTTTTAAAGAAATTCTGATTAAAGTTCAGCAAAAAATCCAGACGCTCTACTAGTCTGTCCTGACCCTTGATCTGCATCTCCAAAAATGTATTCCAAATCTCTTGCTTCATGCCTCGATGCTGAGCAATTCAAGCGAGCTTGGCTAGTTTCCCATGCTGTGGACACATGCTATTGACACAGATGCACCATGGGATCTGGAGTCGGCCGGGTGCCACGGTTCTCCTTTTACTGTCCAAACATGGCTGAGCAGCAGCGTGCACTGGGGTCAGTCAAAGAAAAGCACGGCTTGACGTTCACCCTCACGCCGCTCTCTGCTGGTGATTTTCCCACTACACCAGAGCAAAAGTGCCTGCCTCGATTTATAAGCTGTCCCCGCACTCTGACGTGCTAATGGCTAGGAACGAAAATCATTTTAGATCTGCAAACCAGAGTTCTGTTAATGCTGCATCGTTGTTATGCAACGGAATGTCAAATGGCATGGTAAGAGTTTCCACTTTATCAGTTCCTCTAGACATATCTGAGTATGGTGTGGGTTCATGGATGGACTATTGGAAATAATGAATTTGTCAAGGATTAGCCGTGAAAGATGGCTCTTTAATTTTACTCCTAATTTCCTTTCAATATTTTCGGTTAAATAGAGTGTCCTAGTCAGTAAGAATCCGAATAAAGGTGGATGGTCCATTAAATAATCTGCTAAAAAGACGTTTAATTGAGCATTTTCACATTATCATAATCTTTGTGCAGGTTCTGAGACAGTGTGTTCGGTTTATGATGGTTCAGTGACTAAATGGTACAAATCCAAAAAACTGCTACGAAAAAACATTAAACTTGTCTAACCCCTGGCTGAATGAATGTTAGCTGCTTGATACCTTCTGACACCAAATGTTGCTCCTAACATAGAAATTTTCTTCGAATTACACACAGTATGCATGTGGTGAGAGGATTTTAACAGTTGGGTGAATTAAGGCACTCAAGGTTATTTCTCCTAGAGTGTTTTAATAAATGCTAAACCATTCCTATCATGATGAAATGACATTTACTATTGATAAACATCCCCCTCTCCGACATCTCTTTCAAACACTTCTGTTTGTTTCTGCAGTGCGTATGAATGGGACAAAGGAAGGCCCTACTTGTATGGACAAAAACCACGGCTGTGCTCATATCTGCAGGGAAACTCCTAAAGGAGGCATCGCCTGTGAATGCAGACCGGGCTTCCAGCTCACCAAGAACAACCGCGATTGCAAGTGTGAGTAGATCTGTCACTGTCCTGAAAACTTCAGTCCCCAGAGCTACACACCGGCGCGGACTCCCCAGAGCTATACACTGACATCTCAACTATTACAACCAGTCGTTGAGTTTTGTATACTGAAGTTTTCTTATTAACAGCAAACCTAGTTGGGAAATCTAGCAGGAAATCGGGGGATTATATTACAGGACAGTATACAAGAGTTTAGAAATACACTAAGAGATTTAGATCAAAGATTATTGGGTGACCTGGTGTTTCACAAAACCCAGCAATGCTTTTGTACCATTACACCATTTCTTCAGTCTCACACTTCCAAAATTGTCTGGCTTGGCATAAAATAAGTCATTGACTGCTTTGTTTGAGCTTGGTGTCATTTACTGAGATAATTCTGGAAAAATCAGAGTAAGTGATCATCCGAAAGCGCAAAGTTGGGTGGATGAGTGGATGCAGCAGTATTTACCAGCGTTGGTAGTGCCAGTTGGGTGAGATTGGCAACACTGGGCAGTTTTGGCTTTTTTCTTTTTGGTATTTTGAAAAGGACTGCAAGATTCCCAAAGGTTCCCAGGAGCTCCGATGCATTTCTGTTCCATTCCACTTCTGCATTTCTACTGCATTTCTACTGGTCCATTTTTTCCCTAAGTTTCCACTTGATAAATGTCCCTCCAAACATCACTTTCCCTGTCCATGAACACATCTCAAAGCATCCCTGCAGGCCTAAACTTATACATGATGTGTGGTTGGTAATCTCTGGAGATAGTATGCCCCTGAGGTAGAACAATTTAGTACTTGCTGTGTCATGGAGTTCATGCCGTCAGTCCTGTCGGGGTCTGCTAGATGGACTAGCTGGAGAAGTGTTATTCTACTCCCTGAAAAAGAGCATGAGAGGAGAGATGGAACAGTAAAAAGGCATGTGTAGACAAAGCTTTGGTGTGTTGTGTGTGGAGACAAGACCCTGCTCTCCTTCTGTCATCAGCTGCCTGCTCCGGTCGACACACTTTTCAATCTCACCTCTGTAGACTGAAAAAATGTTCCATGGAGACTTTTTGCCTGTTACATGTTAAGGAGCATTTAGTTCCAAAAGTAACACTTGAAATTTAAGCAGGATAGTTTGCATAGAGTGCACAAATATCATTTGTTAGAGTGCAGTTTGTATCGAATATTTGCGGGTTCTGTATATTTGTCTATAGAAAAAAAATGTAAAGATGGGTGCTTTCACTCCCCATTCCATTTATGGGTGATTAAAATTATGAGCTAGTGATTAGAAGGTTGTGATTGGAAGATTTAATCGCAGGACTACCAGGGAGCCACTATTGGCACTATGAGCAAGGCCCCTGAACTACTTAGCTGCATGCTTGGATTGTATCCTGACTCAAATGTAAGTCTTTGTATAAATACTTTGGCCACATAAATAAATGTCACTGGAAGCACTAGCATTCTATGCCGTGGCATGGTCCTCCATGATTGGACTTACCTGCCTGTGACTCATGTTGGGCATCAGTTAGAATAGTTTGCTCTTGTTCTAGTTGAGATCTCATTTCTTTTATTCTTATCTGTGGCTCCTTCAGTGACCTGCAACTATGGAAATGGTGGCTGTCAGCACATCTGTGAGGAGACAGACCATGGGCCGCGCTGTTCTTGCCACATGAAGTTCGCCCTGCACTCTGATGGCAAGACATGTGTAGGTAAGTCATGGCTGTCTTCTCCCTGTGGGTCTACCTAGCCAGGTAAGGCCTGGTTCTGTCATCTCCCCTGACTTTTGTTCTACTTTGCCTGGTTTTGCCCATCTTCGGTACTTAGCTAGTTAGGACAAGGTTATGTTTCCTCCCCCACTTTTACCTGGTCAAGAAAGCCTGATATGTAGACCCTGTCTGCCCCCCGACCTTACCTGGACAGGGAAGTCCTACATGTATCCCACTCCCTGATCCTACCTGGCCAGATAGGACACCTGACACCCAGTTCTGGTTCCTCTCTCTGTTCCATCCCAGCCATGATTCATCCTTATACCTTCTCCACCTGATTTTCCCTGGTTAAGTAAGACCCAGTTCATGTCCAAAACCACAACCTCCCCAAAGTCCTACCCCCACCCTCAGCATTTACTGGCCAGACCAGATTTAGTTCTTCTTCTCCACTAGATACTTGACTCTACCAGTCACCTGACCAGGGCAGGTGAGTCTTAGATGAGGGATCCTGATTGTACCTAGCCAGGTGACACCCCTCTCCATGACTTCAACTTAGCCTGACCAGGTAAAAACCTTTTTCCACTTAGCCTAGTAGGGCCATGTTCTTCTCTCTCATCTCCTACCCACAACCTTACCAGGCTAGGTAAGTGTTTTTCTGTCCCTCACATCTGATTATACCTGGCTAGGTAAGATTCAGTTATGTTTCCATACAATTTTATCTGGCTAAGTTGAAGTGTTCTTTTAAAGAAGGAATAAGTGACATGTGCTCGATGTTGAGAGAACAGTTTGGTAACCACTTCCTGGTCAGTTATGTTCATTTATAAAGGACTGAATTTTAAGGCCTTTCTGTGAAGCAAAAAATAAGAGATTGATTGATTTGCAGATTACACTATGAATATGTATGTATAAATAAGGATTGTACACAGTTTTTCCTCTTTTCTCATGTGGCCTGAACCTTCACCCTCTTAGCTTCTAGCTCAGGGTGCTTAAACTTCCTTAGATTAATAATTTACCAATGAGAACACTGAACACTTTGGAGCTTGTTAGCAAAGATGCAAATGATGCTAACTGCCCTCTGCTGGTTTCTTTTCCTTTTTAGTGAAACATTTTTTAGCCATCAATCCAAGTTGACCTTGTGCACTACTGTTTATGCAAATCTTTCAAGTAAGAACCTCAATCGTCAATCAGTTTTACTTTCATACAGTAGTAAATATTCATATGTAGAAAACTGATGCAAGATTAGCTCACCTGAATTAGCCATTCTGTCAATGGAGATTTACCATTGAACAAGTCCTAGGCTTAACCTCTGTCTAAGCTCAGAATAAACCTAATGCTGTGGTAAGTATTTTGAAAGGCCTCTATTCAGTATAACTTATTTTAACAGTCTTCAAGTCTTATGTTTATATGAAGTATCTAAGTATGCTGATGTGGTCTATAACTGCTTTTAATTATGATATTAAAAGTAAAATCTGATCCAAAATCAACATTGGTCTATATGCATGACCCTTTGACTGGGTTCAGTCTGTGCCGTAGAGTCCTTGGGTACCTGATGAGCGATGAGGTGTTCTGCAAAGCCACTTTAAGTGTTCCACAATGTGCTCATTATCCTATTGTAACACTCCATTTCGATCCATACGTTCCAGTTACCATTAGTCTAGTCATGAAAAGTAATTTACTGGAATCCAGGGAGCCATAAAATGAAAGCTGACTACACAATCACTTAATCACCAGATTTGAGTTAAATGTACATGATAGTATGTCAGACATATGCGCAGAAACTCGGAGCCAGTGCAGGAGCCATGCCTCGGCTTGCTCTAACCCAGTACAGCAGTCACCCAGCATGAGGCTTTTCTACTCAGTCTTGCTTGTTTGATTTGCTTCCTCCTGACTTTTCATTGCTTTTCTCCTTTTTTGTTCCTGATGCTGGTAATATGCAATGATAGAAGCCAAGTTTTAAACACAATATCACTGCTCTGTGATGAATTTACAAAACCTAGGGACTTAACAAGGCTTTGGAATCTTTGGCCATTCAAGCCAAGTTTGTTGCTTATACAAATATGCACTGTGTTTTTTTTTTTTTTCTTCTTCGTCTAGTTTGCTTAACATGCTGCACTGCAAACATTCATTTTCTACAGGATGGTGAAATGTGAGCCAGTCACCTCTTCTGTAGCCAAGTACAGCAGTCCTATGTACTTCCTAACCAATCTTTGATTGGCACATGTCATCTGAAAGTGGCAAAATAATACATACACTTATACATTTGTCCGGTATTTCATAGCAGTCCTTGATTGAACAGTGGTTTGGCTGGCCTCTTCCCTTTCTCTCCTCTCTGATTCTGAATGGATTGAGCCAGACACCCTATGATTAGGCCCAGGTCTCGTTCAAGTCGTCAGCCATTCCACAATTGAGACAACACGGAGGGCAGAAGGGTCACTCGGCCCCCACTGGAATCTTTTAGCTAATAAAACAAAATGAAGCAAGCAAAACTTATTATTGAGATTCGGCTCTGCGCCTGGGAATGACAGTGAGATAGTGTCAGAAGAGGAAAGAATGATTTTTAAAGATCTGGAAATGATTTCATCATGTTCTTTAAATGTAACCTCAGTCACTATAAAGATGGCAGACTCTAAAGCTGTTTGTAGGTTTGGAACCAGCTGGCCAGTATGTCTGTCAGTCAGCTTGTATTTCTGTCGTTTTGTTCACCAGCCGTTTCATTCAGTCCATCTATCTGTCCGCAAATCACTCTCTCGGTACGGTGTTTCCACAATGCGGTCGCTAATTTTATTTGTTTATTATATATTTGAGTTAGTCAGTCAGACGAGCAGTGTTTCTGTTGGCTTGGAAATGTCTTAACTTGATGGAGTTTTGATGAGACCACATCCTAAAACCATCTCAGTTCATAAAATCAGTATGAAATTTTGATTACTTTGTGGAACTGAGGCTTTCAAAGCACTTTTCCACCAGACAGTGTGGTATGCCACAAGACAATTGTTAATCTGTACTCAGAGCCGTCCATACCCGGGCCAAGACTAGTGTTATCAACTTGAGGAGTAATGGATGAGCTTCAATAGCTAACGCATTTTATTCACCATGAAGAAACATAAATCAGCCGCCCAATCGATACCTTCCAGAATTTCCGTTATTTTCAGTGGGAATGTTTTCACACACTACTTGGGGAAAAAAATAATTCCTGGGGGCTTCCAAGTGGTGCAACAGAAAAGCATTTGCCCTATCACCAGGAGATAATAAGCTTGAATCCCAGTGATGTTCAAGACAGCAAATTTGGCCATGCTCTTTGGGTGAGAGGAATGGCATTAGTCTCTCTCTCTCTTGTCTATCACAGCAACACTAACCATCTGTGAGATCATATATGAAGAAGAGTACAGTTATCAATTTCCTCTGTGATGTTTGCATGAGCAGCAGTTTGAAAAGATGTAGTAGCTTTGCGTGTCTTGGAAGAAAGCTGTAACCCCTCCTCAGTCAGTAGCTGTTGTATAATAGCGGAGAGCTCGCTAGTAGGTGGGAATTAGAAGACAATTGGGTAAAAATTAGCACACTGTTACATCTGGTACACTTGGTGCCTTTGGTTCCAGCAGTGATGGGTATAAGCCTACCTTGTATAGATGGCTTAAGACTTCATAGTTCTTGCAGGACACAGTTTCCAACAGATTTGTTAAAAAATCATGAGGAGATTCTAACAAGACTATAACAAATATGTCAACCACATTCAGAACCGGTCATTACAGTATGGTTCGCTTGGCCATAGAAATGACAACAGTATGTAGGGTCATGGATTCATTACCATTCAATCCATGTTGGATTATTCTTTGTCCTCTCTCTGTCCTCCTTTGTCCTTGTCCTCCTATTTTTCAAGAGTGGTCTATATCAGCCTGCCTCTTTCAGACGACTTAAGCCTCTGTAGTCCTTGCAGAACAGGTTTCCAACAGATTTGTTTAAAAAAAAATCTCAAACAGATTCTTGGAAATGAGTGTAAAATCATCAGCACGCCTCCACGCAATCACTCACACCGATGGATCACCATTTAATAAACCAAGACAGAATAGGAAAACAATTACAGCAGCATGAAAGCATTTTCCCTCCGTGAGCCCAGACAAATGAGAAATCCTGCAGACCAGTTTTCTCTGAAGTCATCTGCTTCATTCTGAACCCAGTGGATTTGCAAATGCATTTCCGTAAAGGGGAACACTACACCGTCGGCAAACCTGGCCATAGAGTGACATTGTCCAACCAGTATGTTGAGACAAAGCCCTAAATTGAATGGTTCGTTGTTTCGTGATTCATCTCTACCTCACTGTCATGATCCTGTGGAGGCAAAGTGCTGAAGAACCCTTCTAAATTTAGTTCTCAAATGTCTGCATGTAAAACTGCAGCACAAAGAAGGATTTCTATTATTGCTATTTTTAGAGCTGTGATCAAATAGCATGCCCGACTCCTGATCTACTTACAGCACTCTCCACTAATTTTGGCACCCTTGGAAAATATGAGCAAGGAAGGCTGTGAAAAATTGTCTTTATTGTTTAACTTTTTGATCTTTTGTTGAAAGAATTCACAAAAATTCTCTGCCCTCATGGATATCAAAAATTGCAAACACAACACAGGTTTATCCAAAAATATATATATTTGTTAAATATAGGTGTGCAATAATTATTATCACCCTTTTAGTCAATAATTTGTGCTAGCTCCCTTTGCTAAGATAACAGTTTTGAGTCTTCTCCTATAATGCCTGATGAGGTTGGAGAATACATGGCAAGGAATCTGAGACCATTCCTCCATACAGAATCTCTCCAGATCCTTCAGATTTTGAGGTCCATGCTGGTGGACTCTCTTCTTCAGGGCACCTCACAGGTTTTCTATGGGTTTCAGGTCAGGGGACTGGGATGGCCATGACAGGACCTTGATTTTGTGGTCAGTAAACCATTTGTGTGTTGATTTTGATATATATTTTGGATCATTGTCCTGCTGGAAGATCCAACCACGGTCCATTTGAAGCTTTCTGGCAGAGGCAGTCAGGTTTTCATTTCATATCTTTTGATATGAAATGAAATTTTTCTCATATCAATTCATAGGGTTGCCAATAATTGTTGTACACCTATATTTAACAAAGATATTTTCTTTTGATCATCCCATGTTTTGTTTGCAATTGTTTGATATCCATGAGAGTAGAGTATTTTTTTAACAAAAGACAATTTTTCACAGCCTTCTTTGCTCATATTTACCAAGGGTGCCAATATTAGTGGAGGACGCTGTATAAGTTTGGCATAACAAAATCCTAATTTTGTTAGGATGCCATGTATCCTAACAAAATATCCAGGTCCTCTGGCAGAAAAACAGCCCCAAAACATTAAAGAGCCACCACAATATTTAACCGTGGGCATGAGGTACTTCCATATGGCTACCTCTCTGTGTGCACCAAAACCACCTCTGGTGTTTATTGCCAAAAATTTTGGTTTCATCTGCCCATAGAACCTGATCACAGTTTGCTAGTTATTAATTTCCTGTTCCTATTCACCCTGGTGTAATTTTAAAAAATTTAATATCAATGGGAATATACTTTTTACAAATACCAATATATTTTTCTCATATCAATTCATAGGGTTGCCAATAATTGTTGTACACCTATATTTAACAAAGATATTTTCTTTTGATCATCCCATGTTTTGTTTGCAATTGTTTGATATCCATGAGAGTAGAGTATTTTTTTAACAAAAGACAATTTTTCACAGCCTTCTTTGCTCATATTTACCAAGGGTGCCAATATTAGTGGAGGACGCTGTATAAGTTTGGCATGCCTCAGGATGATATTCCATTGGTAAATCTGCCTGTTTTAGCTAAAGCTGCTAGCTGCACGTCCGGGTGCCACCGGGTGTCTTGTAGCGTTCTGATCACTGAAAGCCAGCACAGATGACTCAGCTTAGCAAGAATGGATGTGTTAACCACAAGCTTTTGGTGAGAAGATATGCTGGAAAGTGTCGTTAGCCAGACACAAGATGTTTACCAGGCGATCAGTTCCCGATTTGTTTCCTACATATTTCTGAGATTAGGAAATGCTCTCTTGATTTTTGTTTAGTGTGTAATCAGTCTTGATCTCAAAGCAAAATTCCACTATGAAATGTGGAATATTAATCTTTTATAATGAATGTGATTTCAACTGTGTCCAAGAATTATTTTGTAACGAAATGAGCTTTTTATTTTAAACTTCTTTCATCAAGGTCTGTTTTCTCTTTTGTTAACAGTTCAAGGAACTGCTTATTATTTTAGTGAGTTAAGTATTAGCCTATCAAAAATATAAACCGCATTGCTAATAATCAATAAAAGCCACTCGTTGTCAGTTGATTTTATACTAGCACTCTTGCTAGCTGCAAACATTCTGCAACTGGTTAGCCTGGTTAGCTGTTTATTTCATGAAGTGTGGATCAATGAAACTTTTCACATTTTTCACCATCACAGTGTTCGAAATCTGTTGAAGTTCTAACTGATGACTAATTTGCCATCAGGTTTTCCTCAGCCTGCTGCTTTTTTTTTTTTTTTTTTTTGCACTAAGCGCACTGTGTGAGGCCTGCTCTTCCTCGGAGGCTTGCTTTAAATGTCGCATGCTAACTGCATGATTGCTCTCGTAAGTGCAGCTCTCACTAACACAAATCTGACTCGCGGCCGCCTGTAACTCATTTGCTCCCAACTGTGACAAGTGCAACCTCAAGGCCCTTTATTGCTATCATTAGGGTGATGCTGGAATTTCGAGCAGGTTAATCAGGATTCATATCGTAAAAGAGTCAGGTCATTATTGTAAACAGTCTAAAGGAACTGAAACGAAGATAATGAATGCAATGTCTAAATGAGCGGGTGAGAATCGGAATACGTCAAGCTTTACTGCTTAAAGGGAAACCCAAGAGCAGTTTGGTTAGTCCTGGTCACAATAATAAATGTCAACTCACACTTTGGAATATGGGTGAACGTTAAAGCACTAAATGTTTTTTTTACGATCTGTGTCTGTCTGTGTGTGTGTGTATGTGCAGAGGAAAGGAGTATCCAGAAGCAGCCACAGCTGTTACCCAATGGTAAATATCTGTAAATCTGTCTCTTTAGTTCCAATCCTATTCGGCTCTACTCCTATTGGTGATGCTGGAACTCTGACTAACCGAGCCCTAGTGCTTATTAACTTACCTGCACATCTCCAGGTGACACTTGTGACGTCATCATCACTTTAGTACATCCCTTTGGGAGGGGCAACTCACGAGTGGCAATATTTACTTCAGTTGGTACATTCTCAGGACGGCCCATTCTGAAGTGACATACATGGCAGCATTATATTGCATCGTTCCTTGTAGGAGTGTTGAAACATAATTATGTCCAATTACAGCTCTTCTAAACGATCGTTATTAAACGAACCAACTGGTGGATACTTTGCCCCTAAGGTTCTTTGCAGTTTTATAAATATTATTGCACACATTTAACTAATGAGCCGAACATTTAAACCAGTCGGATCTACTGCATGTTCTCAGCACGGTGGGCGTGGCCTTATCAGGGAGTAAGCGATAGTCACGATCACTTCAGAGTGGACCGCAGCTTCTGTTTCAATCAGTACAAGCCTAACCCTGCATGAGCGCACGTCTTCTTTCCACCTTTCAAAAAAATTACTTTGAGAACAAACATGGCTGCCATCACACTACAGTATGAGTCACTGCATCGTACGTCATATTATTCTGCTTATCAAATTTCCAGCGATGGAAAGAAACCAATAAATAATAGATTTAATAGACACACGTTAACGGAAAACTCCACCCTGACCTTGCATGTTAGCTTTTATGATTAATACGTGATCTTCAGTAATCTAGATTTATTTTTGTAATCAAATTCTCTGAGTTGACATTTGTTGGTAGAAACTTCTTTTGAGGTCATTTTTCACTCTTGTTAACTCTTGGTTTCCTGCATTACCCACAATGCAGTTTGACTACCTGCTGATAGTGGTGCAGTGGGATTTAGCTTCAGCTAGCTTCGGCTCTAACTAAAAGAGAGCGATATAGTGGTGCTTTAGACCTTTATTACCTCCAGCTCTTTCACCTCTTTATCTGTCACTGCAGTTGCATCACGTTCGTCACCTCACAGATCATTAACTAGCCAAGATGAGTCTCATCTGCGTTGTGTAGCTGCATTGCATTCTGGGATTTTGAGTCCAGCATGTGCACTGATGTCTTCACTATTTCTATGCTGGATTTATTAATATATTAATATAAACTTGAACGTCGCTGGAAAACGTTTCTCCTGTTAAACTGCATTAGCAGCAATAACAACATCCTCCTGTGACATCAAAATGATGCTCACTACTGCTAACTTCTCATAAGAATAATGAATGTACAGCACCAACCAACAAATCATCACCAGAATCACTAAGCCCATCGGAAATATTTCAGAATAAACGTGTGTAATGTGTTTCACGGTGGATTTTTATTTAAGTGGAGTCGCTTATAATATTATTGAACACACTGTTTGCGCTGGACTTGTGATCGTTAGCATGTTGACTCCTCCAGTGCTTGTTCTCTGGCATGTTTCCATGTCTCCTCGCTCTGACCTTAACTTGAAGACAACCTTTGATTAACTCCTCAAAGTCTCTCCGCAATTTGTCAGCATGTTTCTGTCAGCTTGTCCTTCTTTTCTTCTTCATTCAGAAGACTTTCGCAACTTTCAAAAGGAACAAGTATGTTTGCACAGCAGCCTTTTAACATCACAGCAGGCTTAGCGGAGGCTGCCGGCTTGGGTCGCGCCTCTTTAAGCCTCGTGCCAAGGGCTTGTCATATTTACCAAATAGCTTTACCTCGGGATGCATGTTCTGGACTTGTTTTGAGAGATTCATTAAGCATTAGTGCCAACTTTCTGCAACTGTGAGCAAATTCTTGAAGTGGAGCCGGGCTCAGTGGAGAGTTTCGTTCAAACGCACTGACTTTTCCAATCATGATGGTAATTTAGACAAACACTAAGAGGCTCTGCTTTTATATGGATTTTGGCACAGCAAACATAAAACAAATGAGAAGTTTCTATGAACCATTACACCCTTTTTATTTCTTTTTCTACCTATTTGTTGCTTTAGGCTAGGCAGTTGGTCTTGGCCTTGCTTTAGTTTCAGTCGATAGTTGACAGAGATTTTACTGTGGAAATTTAGCTGAGGAACCAAGGGACTTATCCTGTAGATGGAAAAAAAAAAAACTTTGGGAGTGCTAACTGTCATGAACCTATCTTGGTAAAGGTTTTGTCAGAAGCAGTTTCCAACTTCGTCTGTTCAACCTTAATCTTGATTTTTTTGTTGTTCTTGTTTTGTCTCAATCAGCCATTAAATCTAGCAAAATTTCTGACTTATATATTAAGGTTGAGGTTAAATCAATCTCTATATAGGTAGAACGAAACAAATTATTGTTAAGTGAATATTGCAGCCACCCAGAAACATTGGAAACCATTCAGAAAACACTTAGTTTTGGCGAGTTCTGGTTCTGACAGTTTCTCAGCCTCAGCTACAGTACATCACTCCATTATTATTTGGTCTCAACTGGAGATGTGTGGGGAGTGTTTACTTAATCCTGCTCACACCGTTAATATTTTAATTTGTACCTGCCTTGGATATTATCACGAATCGGCACGGAAGCAGGAGCGAGCGGCAGGTGTAGAGCGTCGTATTGGGAAGTTCAAGAAACGTAGTCGTAGGACAGGCAAGGGTCAAGCGATCGGGTGAACAACACAAACGGGGTTAGGCAAAGAGCGTAGTCGAAACCGGAAACAAGGGTCGAGGATCACGAGAAAACAAACAAACTAGAACGGCTTGGTAACGCAGAGAAACGAGTGACTGAGCGTATACTTCGCGTAGATTCTGGGTGAATGACTTCCCTAAGTACTAGCGGTGAGAGTGTGTGTGTGTGATCGGTGCCAGGTGTGTCTGATCAGAACTCCGGGGATGGTGAGCGCATGCGTGCATGAGAAGTGAGTGTTGCATCTTGGGAATTTGAGTTCTGATCGGACTGAGCTGTGACAGAACCCCCCCCAAAGGGCTCACTCCGGGAGCCGAGTTCTTTCTTGGCCTCCTCCGGGGTCGTGGACCAGGGAGATAAGGATAAGTTGCGTGAAAGTCTTTAGTAAGCTGTGGATCCAGTATATCCTGCTTGGGAACCCAGCATTGTTCCTCAGGTCCATAACCCTCCCACTCGACCAAATGCTCCAGCTTGCCTCTCCTGTGTCTAGATTTGAGGATGTTCTTGACACGGTAAGCCGGTTGTCCATCAATTTCCAGAGGGGTCGGAGGAGTTTCAGCTGGTACTTCGGTGGCTAATGGACCGTTGATAACAGGTTTGAGGCATGATACATGGAATGAGGGGGAGATGCGGCTGTGTCGTGGCAGTTCCAGACGGTAGGTGACTTCATTGACTCGCTTGAGGATCTTGAATGGTCCAGTGTATCTTGGCATTAGTTTTTTACAGCTATGAGCTTGTCTTAAGTCCTTTGTGGACAACCACACCCGATCGCCTGGTTGGTAATTAGGGTGTTCTTTGCGGCGGCGATCTGCTTTGCGCTTGTACATGTCTGTGGTCTCTTTCAGGCGTCGGTGGGTGTCAGCCCAGACACGCTCGCTACGTTCAAACCAGTGGTCAATGGCAGGAGCTGCGGTGGGAGTTGCGTTCCACGGGAACAGTGGAGGTTGGTAACCTAGTACGCACTGGAAAGGAGTGAGATTGGTAGCCGAATGACGTAGTGAGTTCTGGGCGTACTTGGCCCATGGCAAAAACTTGCTCTAATCCTCTGGGTTATTGGCACAGAAAGTACGGAGGAATCGCCCTAGTTCCTGATTGATTCATTCAACTTGTCCATTGGCTTGTGGTTGATATCCGGAGGTGAGATTCAATGTTACTCCCATCTTGGTCATGAAGCTGGACCACACTCTGGAAGTAAACTGCGGGCCCCTGTCACTGACAATCTCCTCCGGAATGCCGAAATATCTGAACACATGCTGGAATAGAAGTTCAGCTGTCACGAAGGCGGTGGGGAGAGCAGGTAATGGAATGAAACGTACGGACTTGGAAAACCGGTCCACTGTGACTAGAACTGTGGTATTTCCTTGGGATCTTGGCAAATCTGTTATGAAGTCTACGGATATGTGTGACCATGGGCGTTCGGGTATGGGTAAGGGCTTGAGCCTCCCAGCTGGGAGGGTCCGAGGTACCTTATTCTGTGCGCAAGATGAACAGGACGTCACCACCTTGTGTATATCTCCCTCCATATTGGACCACCAGTACTTCTCTTTTAGGAGAAGGTGTGTGTGCTGTGCCCCTGGATGCCCTGTGCCGAGTACCGTGTGTGCCCAGATGATGAGTTCTTGGCGGTACTCTTCAGGTACAAATAGTTTGTTCGGAGGACACTTTACGGGTACTTGTGACTGGGGAATCTGCTCTATCTGCTGGTCCAGATCCCACTCTAGCACATTGATAATACATGAAGGATGGATGATGTACTCTTCATGCTCGTTGACACGTTCTGTGTGGTCGACTCGAGACAGAGCATCAGCTTTTGTGTTCTTGGACCCGGGTCTGTAGGATAACGTGAAGTGAAACCTGGTGAAGAATAGGGCCCATCGGGCCTGGCGGGGTGTGAGTCGCTTTGCAGTGTGAAGGTACTCCAGGTTCTTATGGTCTGTGAAGATGACAAAGTGATGTGTAGCCCCCTCTAACCAGTGTCTCCACTCCTCCAGCGCTAACTTAATTGCCAAGAGTTCACGATTTCCCACATCGTAGTTTCTCTCAGCGGGGGAAAGCTTTCGCGAGAAGAACGCCACTGGATGGAGCTTTGGCTTCTCTCCAAATTGTTGGGATAGAATGGCTCCTACCCCGGTCTCTGACGCATCCACCTCCACTATAAACGGTCTGGATGGGTCCAGATGTTTGATGATGGGTACAGTAGTGAAGGCTTTCTTGAGCTTGTCAAAGGTGGATTGGGCAGTTGAATTCCATGACAGACGTTTGGGTTTCCCTTTTAGCAGGGACGTGAGGGGGTTGGCGATGGCACTGAAATTTCTGATAAACCTTCTGTAGAAGTTCGCAAACCCCAGAAACCTCTGTAGTTCCTTGATCGTCGTGGGTGTGGGCCAGTTTACTACTGCCTGGACCTTTTCTTGGTCCATGGAGATCCCCTCGGGGCTGATGACGTATCCCAGAAACGCAATGGTGGTTCTATGAAATTCGCATTTCTCAGCTTTAACATATAACTGATGACGGAGCAGTCGTTGTAGAACTTGGTGGACGTGGTGAACATGTTCCTCCCGGGAGTCAGAATATATCAGAATGTCGTCGATGTAGGCGATCACATGGCGTCCCAGCATGTCACGTAACACGTCGTTAATTAGACATTGGAAGACCAAGGGAGCGTTAGAAAGCCTATACGGCATGACCTGATACTCATAGTGGCCTGAAGTTGTGCTGAACCCAGTCTTCCATTCATCTCCCTCTCGAATCCGGACCAAGTTGTATGCACTGCGTAAGTCCAGTTTCGTGAAGATGGTGGCCGTGCGTAATTGTTCCAGAGCGGCTAGTACTAGAGGTAGTGGGTAACGGTACTTGACGCAACACTGATTTAGTCCTCGGTAGTCGATGCATGGTCGTAAACCTCCTCCCTTCTTCTCCACGAAGAAAAACCCCGCGGATGCTGGAGAAGTAGATGGTCGTATATAACCTTGGTGCAACGCTTCCTGAATGTACTCTTCCATGGCTTTTTGCTCAGTTACCGTTAACGGATAGACTCTCCCTTGTGGTGGTGTAGTGCCTGGGAGCAAATCGATTGCGCAGTCGTAATCTCGATGAGGAGGTAGTCCACTAGCCTTCTTCTTACTGAATACTTCTATGAGGTCGTGGTAAACACTGGGGATCAGAACGTTGTCTGCATTGTCCGGGCTCTCAATGGATGTGGATGCTAAGGAGATCACAGGGACTTGAAGACAGTGCTTGATGCAGTTAGCTGACCAGCGAGTGATCTCCCTTTGATTCCATGAAATTTGTGGATTGTGTTGTTCGAGCCAAGGAAGACCGAGAACCACTGGATGCCGGGCCGTCACAATGACATGGAACGTAATTTTCTCCTGATGAAGAGCGCTGGTGCGGAGGTTAATAGGTTCGGTGCAGTGGGTGATTAAGCCATCTCCAATGGGGGCTCCATCAATGGCTTGGACACGGCGGGGGGTGCTGAGAGGACGAACGGGGATGTTATATTGGTGTATGGTCTCTTGGTCAATGAAGTTCCCCGCTGCTCCAGAGTCTATCAGCGCCTGTAAAATACAGGAAACGCTTGAGTATTCTAATATAACGGGTAATACGAACGCAGACTGAACTGAGTACTGGGCAATGGGTTCTAAACTCACCCCTGGCTGAGGTTGTTTGGCAGTTTTGGTTTCCCCTCGGGTAGAGCACTGTTTGAGAGGGCATTGTTGCACGAAGTGGCCCTTCTCGCCGCAGTAGAAACAACAATGTTCACGGCGCCGTCGTTCTCTCTCCTGCATGCTCACCCGAGTCTGTCCCAGCTGCATGGGTTCGCTAGGGCTCTCAGATGCTGGTGCTTCCGCCTCGCTGCGAGTGGAGCGGCGGCTCCGTAGTAGACGATCCAGGCGTATAGCTACGTTAATGAGTGAGTCGAGAGTCAGCTGATCATCGCGGCACGCCAGCTCCGTTACGATGTCGGCATTTAATCCCCGGCGAAACATAGCCTTTAGAGCAGGTTGATTCCATCCGCTCCTAGCGGCCACAGTACGAAATTCGAGAGCGTAATCCGCCACACAACGTGATCCCTGCGTCAAGGACAATAATTCCTCCCCAGTCTCCCGGTTGTCTGGAGAATGATCGAATACAGTGCGGAAGCGTGATGTCAGCTGATCATACGTGCTGATACCGTTCCCTTCCTGTTCCCATTCCGCGGTGGCCCAGAGGAGAGCTCTCCCGGTTAAAAGTTCCATGAAGTGGATTATCTTCCGATTCTCCGTCATGTCTGGGTACATGGAAAAAAACAGGGAGCACTGGAGTAAAAAACCTCAACAGCGTGCCGGATCTCCATCATACTTCTCCGGTGCTGGAGTGGGAGGTAAGCGTGTGGTCGGCGCCATAGAAAGCTGCGCGGCTTGGTTTAGCTGAGCTACCTGCTCAGTCAGGTTGGCGAGACGGTGATCATGGTCACTAATCATCCGGCCATGTCCCTCGATGGCTTGCGGCCAACGGGGATCTCCCGCTGCTTCCATTGGAAGGCGAAGTATTCTGTCACGAACCTCGAATCGGCACGGAAGCAGGAGCGGGCGGCAGGTGTAGAGCGTCGTATCGGGAAGTTCAAGAAACGTAGTCGTAGGACAGGCAAGGGTCAAGCGATCGGGCGAACAACACAAACGGGGTCAGGCAGAGAGCGTAGTCGAAACCGGAAACAAGGGTCGAGGATCACGAGAAAACAAACAAACTAGAACGGCTTGGTAACGCAGAGAAACGAATGACTGAGCGTATACTTTGCGTAGATTCTGGGTGAATGACTTCCCTAAGTACTAGCGGTGAGAGTGTGTGTGTGTGATCGGTGCCAGGTGTGTCTGATCAGAACTCCGGGGATGGTGAGCGCATGCGTGCATGAGAAGTGAGTGTTGCATCTTGGGAATTTGAGTTCTGATCGGACTGAGCTGTGACAGATATTTCCTAATTTAAAAAACAAGAACAATGACCAGGCAGTTACTACAAATCTTCACGCATTTTGTCGAGTCATGTCATGCTCTCTGATATCGGATGGGGAGTCATATGAAGGTAACATAGCTAAGTGCGCCATTGGACCAGTGTTTTGTCGGTGAAAACAGTTTTCAATAGCATGACTGGATAATTAGCAAGCAATGTTGAAATGCTTGGGCATCCAGTCAAAGTTGTGGGTGATAGAAGCATCCAAGTGTCTATGTTTCACCAATTACGTTGAAGAGCAAAAGCAAGAGTGAAGAAGTTAATGGAGGACCAATAGAGGAAGTAAATAAATGACCAAATATAAACAGACAGAGGTCTCGTTCCTGGTTTATAACAAGGATAAACATGATATCTAATATTTGTTTAAACTTTAGCAGTCCATCTAAGTAGTTTTTCCTGGAATGTTCGTGAAGTTCCTCTAAACTGAAGCCCAACAAAATGCCTCAGGCATCATTTGGATTTGCAATTGTAAGTCTGATAAAAAAAAAATTAAAAAAAAGTTATGCACGCACCTACGCCAGAGAAGTAATCAATGTACTGTAAATATTTTGTTGCGCTCTGCTGAATTGATCATTACAGTCTGGTGCAGTTACTGGCTTGCTAAGCATTTTTGAGGCATGCCATGACACCCACCAGGAGTGCTTTCTTTATTCCCTACAGCCTGCCTTCTGTCTGTCTGTCTGTCTGTCTCTCTCTCTCTCTCTCTCTCTCTCCTTCTCTTTCTGTTTCTCTCTAACTCAAAGAGTTTATCGTTTTCAAGAAACATTTGCTGTCTCGTGTCTTTAGAGAGTTGCTAAATCAGCTGCTTGATGACTTGAAGGATAAAATTCCAACATTTCCACCTACTTACAAACGACAGTATAGGGACAAAACGTTCCGAAGCTTTTGTAAATTTTTGTTCGGTTTGTCTTGCGCAAGCATTTGCACACAACTTTACTAACAAAAGAAGAATAAATAAGGCCCAGTGTATGTAAAATGAGATGTGATGTTGATTCAAAACCATTTGGGAGTTAAATAATATCCAAATGAGCAGAACGCAAAAAAAAATTATGATTTTGGTTGCATTTTTTTGTCCCCTGTCAAAATGCTGTTCATTTTCAGGTTGTGTTTCCAGATTATTCTGTTTCACTGATGCTGTGTTATTGCTGTTGAACACAATATTGTGTCTGTTTTATTTCTCAAAAACCATACCAGCACAAACATTCTTTCTACAGCATAAAAGAACAGAAATATCATATGGGCTGAAACTTATTGAGGTTTTTTTTGTGAGCGGTTGAAATAAAAAATAATTCAGGACAAATTTATGATCTTTTAATTGCTGAATAAAATGTAAAAGCCCTTCGGTACTTTTAGCGCAGCCAATAAATATGTGCACCTCTTCATCTAGTTCTTCTGTTAACTCAGTTCCTGTGCTGCTAAAATGTCACTTTCAGTCATTTTCTAGGAACAAATTATTGTATAGAAAGGATACTATTAAGGAGCCATTACCTCACAAACTGACTTTGCGGAAAGATCTCGTCCGTTCTCGTATTCTCTCATCTGTGTTGTGATTGGCTTGGCACAGATCATATTGTGGTCATATGGTGTCTAGTTTAATATACAATATAACAGCCAGAGTACCAAATAATGGAAAGACCAGGATAAGAAGGGCTTATATTCGGGCCACTTTGATACATCTGACCAAAATTTGATTCAAAAGCAATGTACACTTTCCATTATTCATGTTAATATTAGTGCCAATATGCTTTTACTATAATCCACATTTTTAACTGCAGATACGTTTTCAGAGCAGAAAAAGGAGTTCTCTGGACTGATTCAGTTTCCAGAGGAGAGCTGAATAGTACGAAGCTCAGAGCATATATTTACCCATTTGGATGCAATCATGTAATAATCATAAACACGTAATGCCCTGGGCAGTGTACTCTGATCCAACAAGGTATCCTTTTTCTCCATCTGGATGGTTTCAGCTTCTGAGGCCGAAAAGGTCTTCGACCCACACTGGCCGCTTGTAGAGTGTGACAGTGGTTCAGGTTTTCTTGAAGCCTCTCCATTAGGAGTTGTTTGAAATAGATACTGTTTCAGAAATAAATCCACCTTGAGGACAAAAAAAAAGATCCCAACTGATCCATCCACATGGTGTTTTTCGCTTATTTCTAATCAGATTACGTCACATTTAGGAATCACTTTCAGCTAAGCGATTTACAATTGAGACCAAATCTAAAGAACAGGCTTTAGGGTCTTGCTCATGTTCCGAACAGCAGCTCATTTTGGGATTTGATCTAACGACGTTCTGGTCGCTAAACCTGAGCCTTTAAGAAAAAAATCCACTCCGAACAACTTGCATATTAATCTTCATTGTGACCTTCAACAGTGTTCCAGGATTTATTTTAGAATGGAAAAATACGTTGACTTGGCTTTAGCTTAATTCTTTCATCATGGTTTATTTTCATTTTGGTTGCCAGATTCCTGTTTTACCCACAGTGCCATTTGCATACCTGGTGATTAGTGGTGTCAATGGGATTCATCTCTACCTAAAGAGAGAGAGATGCAGCAGCACTTTAGTCCTTTAGTCTGTCCAGCTCTCTCATCTCCTGATCTGTACACTCTGCTCAAACAAATCAGCCTCCAAAGCTTCAGCTTTCATGCTAATACCAGCATCAACTCCATCTAGACTAGACGAGTCTCCGCCGTAACTCCGTCTCTGTACCTGCATTGCATTCTGGGACTTTGAGTCCAGCGTTTGCACCAAAGTCTCCACCGCTTCCTTTTTTTACACTGGATTTCTCATTAATATGACTTGCTGGAAAATGGCGAGTGAGAACAGACGTTTCGCTCTGCATTTTTTTTCCAAACTAACAGAAAAATGTGACTTTTTCCTCTTATTAAATTGCTATTATAACTGTAGCTAGCAATAATAGTTAGTGTTCCGCTGTGACATCAGCACGACACACAACCTCTCATAGGAATAATGAAAATACACCACCAACCAACAAATTAGCACCAGAATCACTCAGTATGTCACAAATATGTCAGTATAAATACTTTATACATTTGAATGCATTTAAATCTGATTTTTCATCGTGGAACCTAATGTTGTAATGTCATTACCAGGATGTACGAGTCTTTTTTTTTTGACGAATCTAACTCTGATATGCGTTTGTGTCTTCAGAGACGTGTGCTGTGAATAATGGAGGATGTGACAGCACGTGTCATGATGCTCTAACAGGGGTGCGCTGCAGCTGTCCGGTCGGATTCACTCTCCAGCCTGACCGCAAGACCTGCAAAGGTAATACGCAGACACACACACACATACACACACTCACGCACGCGACATGCTTGCATGTCGCTTTTAATCTGGTTTAAGAAGGAACGAAAGGAAACAAATCGTTTGCAGCCCTGGCAGAACAAGACAGGAGCTCCGCTTCATGTCTGAAGGAGAGAAAGGGACTTATTTTGTCCAGATGATGACAATCCCTTTTGGAGATGGATGCCTCGTTTAGAGAGATGATTCACTTTTAATCAGAGCCATCTTTGCGGATTCGAAGCCAATCAGAAGAGGCGGAAGATACATCGATCTTTTTCTTGCGAGAAGGCTTATTCCAGATGAACCACAAACTTTTAGGCGCCTGCTGGTATTAAAATGTCCGTCCTGTTCCGAATTGTTCCAGAACCTTGGCACTGGTGGTCATGTGGCGTATTCAAATAAAAGAATTCATACACTGTGTTGTTATTGTTTTTGTTTTTTTGTTTTTAAAGGCAAAATTGTGGGATTGGTATCCCAACATGACGTCGTGACCTTTTCGGATACATTGACTAAAACATTGCCATTCAAGTGATTAAAATTTGTGATCTCAGTGTTGCTAAGCAACTGGGAGACAAGAACACCAAAAGATTTGTTTCATTTGAATAGGAATTTAGTTCATTTAGCATATAGCCGTTTTATCTCCTATACAGATAATGTAAAGGCTTGGTGACAGTAGAAACAAGACTTCCACAAAGAAACTTCCAGAATATATGAACATTTTCCTTAGATATGTTGGTGATATACTAAGAAACAATTCCTTATGACTAGAATTACACTGTAATTACACTTGCACGTCACGTATTCCACCGTTTTGCGAAAGGTCAGTAGCGTCTCAACTCAAGAACATCTGCAGCTAACTACTGTATGCTGTTAAATCCGCTCTTACCTTCCCAACCCTTCTTTTTAACCAGTTTTTCAGTGTGTGAGAAGGATATACAAAATAAATAAGTCCCTTTCAAGTTTCACTGGAATATTAATATGCATCGCCATTTCTTTGTAGAAAATTTTTAACTTTTTTCCCTATTGTCCTATTTTATCCAATGTTCATGGATCTTTTCCATTCCAGATATCGACGAGTGCCGCATGAGTAATGGCAGCTGTGATCAGATTTGCCGGAACACAGTAGGAAGCTTTGAGTGTAGCTGCAGGAAGGGCTACAAGCTGCTCACCAATGAGAGGACCTGCCAAGGTAAGAATACGCTTTGCTATGGGATTCTGGTAGTTTTGCATGTAGTCCTCTCTGTATGTTTACATTCGCAAGCAACAAAGCAAGGTGACCATTCATTTTATATGTACGTGCACAATAAGGAGCTGCAATTTCAGTGACTTTTCTCAAAGGTATGAGCAGTAAGGTGGCAGATACAAAATGGTTGGCTTGGATGATACTTCGGACCAATCCTATGGCACGTAGGGTCCAAAGGTTCTTCATTTCCCCACTCCCAACTTTAGTTCCTATCCGGAATTACTGTGTGATGCTAAAAATGGACGAAAATCTTCTAATCATGCTTTCATTTTATCCTGTCAAGACCTCTCATTAAATGCATATAGCATTTATAGAAGCTTGGACGGAAGTAGCAGAGATTGTAGACAATGATGTAGATAATACATTTAGCTTGCTTTGCTAAACTGCCAACAAAGCTAGTAAGAAACCAAGCAAAGTCAAATATAAATTGAACAACTAATTTTCACACTGAGTATTGTGCTATTTAATTTGTCTTTAAATAGTTAGCTTTAGAAGATATATAGCTACTATAGTAGCAGTTGCTACACACCAACAAATGACAAACTACAAGCAACTAGTGTGAACGTAGGGTCTCCAATATTTCTGTCATCTTACTGAGTTATCGTCATTATTTGTTAAGCCTAGGTGTGGCTATACAAAGCATCTTGTGACCCAGTTCACCTCACACCTCAAAAAATTAAACCAGAGTTCATGGCGTAGTCAGCACACTCCATTCCTCCTACCATACATACATAATTGGGGTACTTCAGAATTCATTCCCTGGCTCGGTGCCATGAGAGTGATGGAATAGGAGAGCAGGAACTCGGCCACTGAGCAAACAGAGGATCACGCTGGGCCATGCTGAGCCTAGCTGAGCTGCAGGTGTTGGAAATTAGAGCAAGCAATCTTCTCCACCTCCCCCTGCACACACATCTGGAGGCCTCAGGAGAGCAAAAAGCAAATAGAAAGCCTTCATAGTGAGAAGAGCAAATGGAAATAAAAGGAGGAGCAAGAAGGAAGAGCAAAAGAGAAGAACAGAACAGAGGACATGTCTTGCCTTTCATTTTGTCCTTTTGTGTGGTCGTCAGTAAGCATATTGAGATAATCAAGAACTTTGGTATTCTCCAGCTCTGAGTTCCAAGCCGTGTTGTTTCTGTTTTCTTTCACCCTGTCTTTCATTCTTTCCTTTGTTGTTCGATTTCCTGATTTGCCTTACCTCGAATGCTACCCGTATATTGTGGCATGGATTTTGTTTTGGGTTTGATTCATTTTCAGACATCAGATTATGAGTTAGCGTGGTGTGTTAGAGTTGACGCCTTCCTACAGAGTGTAGCTCAGCTAAACCCAAGCTGCCAATCACACCAACCACAGTTCTTTAAAACCGAGCCATCTAACTACTGTGTGGAATATTCCTGTCAAACTATAGAGAAAAGTAGCCACAAACCCTTCCTGTTTTCCCTCCCTGTCTTCTTGTATATACTTTTGGACAGAATTTGGTGACATTGTGGAAGATTTAAAAGAATTAATTTCACCAGAAGTTGCAATCTCAGGTTGAATGCTGGCTTCCTTTATTTACAGTCATTTGTGACTATGCATTTATGATCTCCAGAAGTAGTGACTGCAAAACCCTGACATCCTTTTCCCCATATCAGACCTATCATTTAGATCCAGCATCTGTGCTCCACCCAGACTTTGCTCCATGACCTGTGGTTGTTTTCTTTCCCCACTCCCCACCAGGCCACTGGTGAGATTGTGGGAACATTGTCAGCATTTTAACCAAGCTGCTGAATATTACCTTATTACACTTATCTGAGACTGAGATTTTTCTTCAAATGGAACAGTATATGTAGGGTCTTTGGATTCATAATGGTTCTAGCTTTGTAAACACTTCTCTTTTTACATAGAACCTTTAAGCCATCCCAGAAAGCTATCTGTGAAAAATACGGGTACTAAACAGTACATTTCCTTGTCATTGGGTGGTACACTCAAGCATACACCTTTTGTACCTTTAATATGTGTCTTTCACCCAGAAAGATACATATTGGTGAAAGATGCATATTAAAGGTACAAAACTTAAGGATACCACCCCTTCAACAAGGAAAGGTACAGTTTAGTGCCTTTTTTGAGTGGGCTTTCAGAGAACCCTAAAAGAACCCTTTCTATGTCATGTCAAGGCCTTTATGAAAAGGATTTAAGTAGAACCTTTTTTGGGATGCTAAAACCATTATGCATGCAAAGAACCCTCCAGGAGCATACCTGATCCATTTTAAGATAAATATAATGATTAAGGGACGAACCCTTTACAGTGGTAGATGGCAGCCTTTTTCTATGATTGCTATGGCAAGCATCACCTAAGCAGGATGGTTAGGTGGCATGGCATGGCAGCATGTAAGTTTTTGGCAAGGGGTCTTAGGAGTGGAGGTGTGCAATGTTTGTATGCTGTTGTTATCATAGGGAAGCAGTAGGTGTGGGCTGTCAGGAGAAAACTCTTATCTTTATCCTGTTCGCCACACAATGCTTCTTAAGTGCACCCTAATGTGAGAGGTCAAACAAATCGCTTAGCTCAGTGCTTTTCATCTATACTGCTGCACTGTTGGTGAATTCCCTGCTCTCACACACTGGGATCAAGTCATCTGGCCCTGATTCTGTTAGGCCTATATTTGTATCAAGGGCCTTAACAAAAGCTCCCTGAAAGATTTGTACGTTTTCTTTTTGGGGAACCCATAAAACTACAGAAAGCTGATAAATGAAAGGAAAACCTGGTGGTTCTGCTGTGGGCAGGATTTATTTTGCTGGTTTGGGTCCACTGCTCTTGTCTCCTTGTAGGGAAACATCACTGCAAATTAATACAATGGTCTTCTGACTGGTCACCTTTATACAGTGATCAAGCAATTCTATACAGACAGTCACGGTCTCTTCCAGGACGACCCCTGTCCCCATCTACAAGGCACTACGCCTCACAAAATAGATTGTCAGAGCAATATCACCCTGCAGTTCTTGCTTGGTTTCCCACTGAAGCGAAGCAAGGTTGAGCCTGGCCAGTACCTGGATTGGAGATCTACTGGGGAAAACTAAGGTTGCTGCTGGAGGTGGTATTAGTGAGACCAGCAGGGGGCACTCACCCTGTGGTCTGTGTAGGGCCTAATGCCCCAGGATAATGACGGGGCTGCTTTTGGATAAGATGTTAAACCAAGGTCCTGACTCTCTGTGCTCACATATTGTAAAAGAGTAGGGTTATATCCTGGCAATATTCCACCATTGGCCCTTCTCTATCATGGCCCCCTAATTATCCCCATCTCTGAAACTAACTGACTAACTGCATAAAAATGTTGTAAATTGTGATCAATGATGCTTCAGCCTTCACGGTCAACAGATCTACCTAATTAACACTGTTCCAAAATCTCCCATAGGTGTTTGACAGTGCTTGCCACCACCTTCAAAACACCAACTGAGGGAATATGTTTTGGAAGAATGGTGCTCATCTCTTCCAGTACATTCACCGAGAATCAAGGCACAGTAAAGTTGATCTGGTGCCTTGTCCTGGCCTGACATGTTATGAAGACACTTTATGTTAGATTTGCTTTCATTTATTATTTGTTCCTTTCTAAAGGTTCCAATCAGAGGTCCTTTAGAAAGTTAGAACCATTTCCAGAACTGAAGTTCCACTGCAAGAATGGATGGCCACTGCTTTACTGATCAGGGTCTGTTGTTGTCAGAAATGACTAGTGGTTTTTGTTAGTAACCATGTCTAAAGGCTCAGATTATGCACAGAAAATGATCAATCTTAGCATAGATTTGGTTTGACCTGTGGGGGAAATTTATTAGAGAGGGTTCCAAGTACAACTCATTCAGGATACTAAGATCCATTGAGGAATTTTTTTTTGAGTGCATTCTATAAGCCCAATGTATCCTCATAATTAGCAACCAACTCATACAGTAAGAGTTTTGCTAATATGGCTAACTATCTTGCTTGAATTAACACTGCTATAAACCAAGATTTATATCGGAGGAAGAGGAGAAAGGTATTCCAGTCAAGTACTTGTAGAAAGGTGGTTCTTTCCTTTAGAAGAGCTACCTGAACTCTGTGTCACACACTTGACCTTTTGCTAATCCTCTGAGAGCAAGGTGAATGCCTCGGCCTAAACAGAGATGGCTTTTGTGCTCTGAATGCTCTCTAAATGCTCCGGGTAGAACGTGTAAACAGAATTTTTGCTTTATCTGGTGTTGCCCATCCCACAGGTTTCCTGGCCATCATCAACCCTCAGCTTCAATCAATCAGGATGGGGCTTGTCCTTCACCACCTTACTGAGGATCTGGACACATTCCTTAGTCATTGCTAAACCTCCCCCACACTGTCCTTAGCAGGCCATTCAGACTCTTGCCCCTTATCTAATCGTGTTCTCGTATCCTTTAAGAGAGGCTGATAGAGCCCATATCTCTGCTCTGTAAACAGACTAGTTGTTAGCATTTTTCTCACATGGCGACTGTTTCAAATTGGCAGTGGCAAAGATGAACAGCTAACAGAGTTAGCATCATGGGTGCTAAAATTCTTTCTCTTTGGAATCTTTCTTCCTTCACCTTGGTTCTCTTACCCTTGTTGATGATAGATTCCTTGGACCCACTCAGTTTGGTGCCAAATCTCGTATCTATCTTCACAAACGTCCCTGTGCTAGCTAGCACGTACACAGGCCTACTGCCGCCTACCATGCATACACCCACATTTTTCCACTCTGCTTTTTCCAAAACAAGACACTCTTCATAACGATGCAAGATCTATGCAAAAAAAAATCTTTTTTACCTTTTCTGGGTTATGGAGATTGCTGTGCTGCATAGACACGACCCACACAATTAACAACATCACTGGAAAGGAATGGAAAGTGGTTTGGAAGCATATCTCAATCAAGTGAACATTTGGCCTGCTGGGTTACAGGATTTAAGAGGAGTATTTGAGGATGATTGATGTATCTTGACGATCAGAAAGCAAGCAGCTGGGTGCACTGGGTGTGGAAACCTGTCAGTGGTACCCTGCTGTCCTTCTGAACCCGTGCCGGTCTCTGTGAGGGGAAACAAAGACCAGGCTCACTTAATGAATCTGCCAACAGCTCGTAAAACATTTCTGATGAAGCTTGAGAGATCTGGACTGGGAAAAATGAAGAAAGGGTGTTATATATCACAGGCGGTTTGGTCTAGACGGCACAACGCTGAATATGAGTAAGAATGAACTGTATAATGTTGTATAATTGTCCAAAATCAACTCAACTTTTTAAGCACCAATACCTGTGGTATTGGTTGTCTTAAGCTAACCGCTTGCTAATGTTACAGGTCTGGTTTGTTGTGTTACGCTACCCTGTAGTATGCATATTTGAGCTTTAAATAAATCAGAAACCATTTGTAAAATGTATTTTATACATATTTGTAAAATTCTGCAAGGGCCAGACCTTTTTTAGAGATGCTTGTATACACAAAATGTTTGAGGGCAATATATTTTCTTTCCCAAATTCTGATGGCCCGTGGCTTGTATAACCAAGTCCATCTTCAAGTATTGTTTAATTGGCCTGCCCCAAGCCACTGCCCCAGAGTACAATGTTTTTACCTGGGTCTTCCAAATGATATTTCAATCTACAATCAGCTTCATCCAATCAACATCATGTCTAGCATGATGAGAACACAACTAGACAAATAGGGTTATCTATTGTATTAGAGAATACCAATTCTGCCGATAAATGCTGTCTATCTAAGCGAGATCCTCCCAAATATGGTGATGGTAACAATAATGCCCACGAGGGTTAAGAGCTGTTCTTGCCCAGTGGCCCAGACTGCTCCCTGGAAGTCCAATCTTCTAGTCAGTGGGGCTAAATCTTAGCCTCTAAATTACCATTGTTTATTAAAATTGGCTTTGCTTTAAGAAAACAGATGGGTGGATTTCTTACTATATAAAGACACGTGAAGAGAACATAGTCTGGGACACTGATCGACTTACTGACGTCTAGACAGTTTTACTGCACGTTCATTTTCCAAGAAGGTAAATCTTTTCCATATGTCCTGAGGAAAAAAACAAGATGTCACTTATTTGGCTTAGCTGAGTAAGTGCCTGTAGTGTAACGACACACTGAGATGTTTTATTAAAAATTATTATATGGTAATTAGCATAAAATTAGCATAATGAATGGTGTGGCAAAAAAAATGAGCAGTCAGGGTGGTGAATTATTGTAGATGATGAATTATTTATTTAATTATTATTTGAATGAGAAATTATTTACTGATGATTTGAAGATGACACCAATTTTCAAAATCTATCTCTCTCTCAACAGACATAGATGAATGCTCATTTGACCGCGCATGTGACCACACCTGTGTGAACTCTCCAGGCAGTTTCGAGTGTCAGTGTCACAAAGGCTATGTCCTGTATGGAGTCGCTCACTGTGGAGGTAACTCATTACATTACATTATTTTCATAAGGCTGTTATATCAATCCAATTCCATCCCACCCAATTATATCCTATCTCATCTTGCCCCACCCCATCCCACGCCATCCCATCCCACCCAGTCTTATCCTGTCCTATCATATTATGTGGGAAGTGGTAGCTCAGTGGTGAAGGTGTTGGACTTCTTATCAGAAGGTCATGAGTTCAAATCCCAGCACCCCAAGGTGCCACTACTGGGCCCTTGAGCAAGGCACTTAACCATCAGTTGTATAAATTAGATAAATGTAAGTCCCTCTGGATAAGGCCGTCTAGCAAATGCCCTAAAATGTAAAGAACTGTTTTTTCTTCTCTAAGACATGTGACCCAACAGTCCTTAAATTAGAGTAGTGTAGATATGGCTTGAGATTTGGTCTTGCTATGATGATGACTTGATTTGAACCTTTAGGGTTAGTCTGAATCTGATCTGAGTATGGAAAAGGAAATACATGCCTAGTAGCAGTATTAATATATTGCCGCATTAAAGAGCTGTTCACGTCAGAGTTTTGCCATTTCAACAGAAAGACGTGTTGCAGAGTGTGACTCCTTCAGGGCAGAGATACATTCCTGCAATGCAAAATGTGCTGATCTGAAACCTAGGATGTGATATCAGGGAAAGTGTTTCAGGGCGATCCAAATAAATTCACCTCTTCGGGAGGTGAGATGCTGCTCGATTGGATTAAGGTCTGGGTATTGACTTGGCCAGTTTAAAATCGTCCACTTTTTCCTCTGATGAAGTCCTTTGTTGTGTTGGCAGTGTTGTTGGCAACTGCATGATGTTCCTCCCAATTAGACTGCATACATGTGTCTGTAAACTGACAGACAGAGTGTTTCTGTAGACTTCTGAATTCATTCTGCTGCTACCATCATGAGTTACATCATCAATAAAGATTATCGAGCCTGTTCCAGAAACCCAAGCCATGACGCTGATTCGAACATGAGCAGATCCTTTGTTTCTCCACACTTTGGCCATCACTTTGGTAGAAGGTGGAACATTTTTGTCTCATCTATGTATTTCTTTTGAATTCTAATCTGGCCTTGCCAATCCAATATTTTCAGACTGGACTGTATGTATATTAACATAGAAATTCTGAAATCACCCTGTTCGTGCCATTCAGAAGTAACCACCTAACCACAGTCTTACTGGGTAATGTAACTCTGGAGAAGAGGAATGCATTCCTGCGGTTCAGAGGAAGGGAGGTGAGGTGCTGATGGAGGCGTCACGATAGAAACACGTGTTTATGGGTGGATTAAGAGTATTTCGAATGGTGACGGTCTCTGATCGCATGTGAATCAGTTACAGAGCGGGTACAGGAAGGCAGGGAGGTGGCCTGGCATGGAGACAGGGCTGCCCAGGCATTGTTAAGATGTTAAGAGACCCTGACGTGATGAATGAGGCTTTCTGCTTTTCTGTCCACACTCGACAAGCCTTTAGATAAGAGGCAGCATTATGGAACGCTAGAGGAATGGGTTCTGCTTTCCTATAGGAATCTGTTCAGTTGAGAAATGGATGCAGATGTAGCAGATATCTGGCATGCAGAATTCACATTTCAGGCTTTTGCAGGTTTGCACCAACTGACCAGAAGCAAGTTCTGGATGCTTGTAGAAAGAACAGAGAGAGCTGCAACTTACCACAATGGTTGAAGTAAGTGCTAGTGCTCAGGAGTTTGCAGCTGATCAGCTGATTGTGTTCTGCTGTCAAAGAAGGTCTGAAAGCCTCATCTACATGGAGTTGTTAAGGTTCTGTACTAGTGACAACATTTATTGTCACATACAGTACAGTATAGTCTGGGTTTTTAAAATTTATTTATTTATTTTTTGCATTGCTTGGTAGTAAGCTGGGCTCAGGGTGCAGGGTCTGCCGTGAAATGGAGGACCTGGAGCAGAGAGTATTGTTCAAGGGCCAAAGAGTGGCAGCTTGGCAGTGCTGGGGTTTGAGATCATAACCTTATGATCAGTAGCCCAAAATGTAACCACTGATTCAATATTGCACAAACCACTGAGCCACCACTGCCCCACTGCGATAATTACCAACTTCTGAGACCGTCAAAAAGCCAAGCCGTTAACCCACAACAGCTCAGCTCTTAGATTGGGTTGGAATTGGACGGATTTAAGGGATTAGGATTGGATTAGTTTGGAATGTGTGGGATGTATGGGATGGTATAGAATAAGATAGGAAATGTAGATTAGGATAGGATTGGAATAGATTGAAAAATCACAGCAAGTAACACAGCAGTCAAAAATGAGTGAGTTTCATTTAGATAACCTAAATGTAACATTGCAATACACTGTCACGATATTATTTCACTTAGCCACTCAATCTTTGTCTGGCTCAGTGTCTCTGCAAGGTAATTAATGTTAACTAAGTAAAGGAAAAGAATAAACGATCCCCACAAACACCCTGTTCCCTGTCTGCATGAATCAGTTCAGCCTAAGAGGCATGTTCTGGGGGTCTCAGGAGCACGAACAATTGTTGACACAAAAGGTCAATGAAGGTGTCAATCAAACAAGCGTTTTTTTTCTTCCTCTCCTTCTTCCCTCCTTTCTGGTCCTCTGTTCTCTGAGATTAATGAGCGCCTTTAATGCAGAAGGCCAAAAGAGGAAATGCAAAGTCAAAGGTTCTAGTCTGGAGACGGCTCGAATCTGGGGTGAGAGAGCGAGGAGGGGAAAATGGCCCAAAGAAAAGGGAAACCAGACCAGCCTAGCAAAGGAGAGCTTTATTCATTAACGAAATTCAGATTCATTGCTATTCTGTTCCTCTCTGGCTTTAACTAAGAGCAAAGCCTTTGATATGCCTAAAGACTCTTTATGTCTTCTTCTCGGTCTGCCTCTACTTCAAAACCACTTAGTCAAACTCAGCACTCTCTGTCTCTTTCGCTCTTTGTTTTTTATTCAGCTCCCATCTGGTTTGCTGTGTTTTAGAGAGTGATTGTGGTTTTACTTTTTCCCTTTTTGGGGGAAAAAAACGTGCTTAGAGGCACAGATGAGCAAATGGAAGCCAGTGAAAGCACACAAACCTTTGGCCTGGGTTCTGCGAAAGTCCAATCAAGTCAAGGTGGAAAAACAATTACTGACACTGTCAGATTATGCTGGAGAAGATGCTGCCAACCCCCACACCGTATCTTTTTCTCAGATGTTTGTTTGATTAATTTACCTGAAACTGCCTACACTCTTAGAAATCTGAAGGGTTCTTCAGTTGCTGAAATTGTCCTTATCAGAAAGTGGTCCACGTAGAACCCTTTTAGGAGAGAACCCTTAAGTATCCAATGAACTCTTAAGGAACCCTCAAAGAAGCCTTTTCTTTGAGTTTGATTTAAAGCTTAGCTTAAACATTCCTTTTCTCATGACACATATAAGACCTGTGATTGTACTACAGGCTGACAAAGAGGTCCATGAACAGCAGAGATGCCCATGGACAGCAAAGGGGCACTGGACAGAGTTGTCCATGAATGACGTAGATGTCTAAGGATCTCCGTAATTGTGCCAGCATGACCTGACTGAAATTGGCCCACAAGATGATGTTCTTATTGGTCCATTTAAAGTCAGTCCTGGTCTGTCATGATCTGGAATTTTGTGGTCCTCATTAGATTTGTACATCTTATTTATGTTCTGAGAAGATCCAGTAAGTGTTCCATTAATGCTTGGCAAACACATCTTTCGCATATCTTTTTAAATCTCCTATTGCTCATATACCATCTCTTATTCTCTGTAATAAAATGTGAATTTGGACTTTGAAATTATGATTAATGTTGAATCAAAGTTCAGAGCTGGATTTAGAAACGGAGGATTTGGAAAACAGCTTCAGTGTAGAAGCTCAGAACTTGTCTTAGACTGTTAAGAGCAAAAATAGACAATAGTTTTTGCCTCCTGACAGTTGTGGACTTCCACAAGTTTGGTCTGGTTGATGCTACATGGTTTAGCATTGTTCCTGCTCTAAAATGTGTTTCAGATCAAACTCATGTTTACAAGGAGCGTGAGTCCTGATGGGGAAATGTTGAAGTGTTCGCTTACATGCTGTGTGTGTTTAGGAAAACTCAGAAATATATTTGCCATTTTATTGGTCAGAGTTTTTGTTTTGTTGTTTTTTTGCATGCAATTACTGCCCTTCTCACATATGAAAGTAAGCAGGGGTCAGCCTGTTCGACACCACTGGAACTTTAACCCCTGCAACTCACAACCTTCTGTTTGAGGGCACAAATCCAAGCACAAAAGGAACAGTTCAGCCAAAAAAAAAGTTCTTTTTTTCTGATGAGCTTTTCTGATTTGCTAGCTCCAAAGAACTTTCATTTATTGCCCTTTTTCTCTCCTCTTTTTGAGAATGTTGCAGAGCTCCACAGCTTTACATAAAGGAACTTCCCAAATTATTGGCAACAATGTGAAGAGCATGAATAGACATTCACTATATCAGAGTGTCGTGAAGTGTGCTTTGTTTTGATTTTCAGACATCGATGAGTGCAGTATAAACCGTGGTGGCTGTAAGTATTACTGTCTGAACACGCTGGGAAGCTACGAGTGTACGTGCCCACCTGGATACAAACTGCACTGGAACAAGAAGGACTGCATTGGTACGTGTACAACAACACTCACACCTACTGGCCAATACACACATTACACCAAATACACAGTGTAGATTTCCACGTTTTGATGGTTACTGTTGTGTAATTAATAATTTGGGGGTTGGGGGGCAGAGAATGTAATTAAATAAAATAGATTTTATATATATATATATATATATATATATATATATATATATATATATATATATATATATATATGTGTGTGTGTGTGTGTGTGTGTGTGTGTGTGTGTGCGTGTGTGTGTAGAGGTTACATTGTGTTGTTTTGTTTTTTTAAACTTCAAAAAAATTGACAAAACATGTAACTACCAGCTGGCAACATTATTTATTTCAAAAGCACCAATTTGACATGTTTGAATTCTAGTTAAAAGTGAAACGTTGGGTTTTAACTCCGTATATGTGCGTCTCCATAGAAACAACTCTGGTTTGAGTAGATGAACGGCTCTGTAGAATCTCCTAGTCATCACTAGAAATGGCCCTTATTTCTACATTATATGAATACATTGTTTAATCAGTTTTAAAGATTGAAGGAAAAACATTTAGAATAATTATCTAACGGTCACTCTTAGGTAAATGCCTTTCAACTTTACTAAATCACCCTAGCCTAATTGGATGCTTATAAAATGGTTTCTTGTTCGTTGATGGACTTAAGTGAAGTATTTGTTGTCGCAGAGGTGGTGAAGTGTCCGTCCAACCTGGTGGCGCCAAAAGCAACGCTCTCTTGCAGCAAGACAGGCAAAAAGGAGAGTTGTTCACTGACCTGTGCGTCCAAAGCACACTATCTGGCAGGTATATACTGCAAGAACACGTTTACAAGTCTGGTTTTGTGTGTGTGTGTGTGTGTGTGTACATGGAATGAGGCTAGATTGTGCTGACAAATAAGGCAAGCACTTACCTTACATTCTGATGTGCTTGTGTTATCCTGTGGACAACTATGGATGACATTTCTTACCTGATAATACACAAACATTTCAAAGAAGATCACCTCAACAAGGTTAGAACCAAAGGTACAGACTGGCATAGTCAACAGCAGTGTAAACAAACAGCAGCTAACATGTTTATATTTGGGAATGCCTGGTACGTGTGTAAAAATAACATATTACTACAGTTTTGGAGTCACTTTTTTTACAGTGCATTTAGGTTTAACAGGGCATGGTATAACTACATCTGACTTGTCTGATCTGTAGAGTCTGACAACAGTTACACAGTCAGCTGTGGCGTCCGAGGAAAAAGCCAAAGCAGACTGAACTCCAGCAACAGCCAGAGCTGCATAGGTAAGCGCAATGTAGCAGTACAGCACAACATGTGAGGATGGCTGGATGGAGGGATCGACTGGATGCATGGATTGATGGAGCATGATTGGAGTCTGATTGGATGAATAGCAGGATGGAAGAATGGATAGTGGACAGATGGATAGATGGACGGAACTTGGCTGGATAGATGGATAGGTGAAGGAATAGATGGATAGAGGGTGAGTGGAAAGACGAATGGCTGATTAAGAGATGGATGGATGAAACCTGACTAAATGGACAGATGGATAGATGGATGGATTAATGAATGACTACGTGCGTGAGAAGAATCATCAAAATGATTGGATGTTTGGTAGTGATGAACGTGATTGGATGTTTTGGTAGTGATGAACGTGATTGGATGTTTGGTAGTGATGAACGTGATTGGATGTTTGTTAGTGATGAATGTGATTGGATGTTTGGTAGTGATGAACGTGATTGGATGTTTTGGTAGTGATGAATGTGATTGGATGTTTGGTAGTGATGAACGTGATTGGATGTTTGGTAGTGATGAACGTGATTGGATGTTTGGTAGTGATGAACGTGATTGGATGTTTTGGTAGTGATGAATGTGATTGGATGTTTGGTAGTGATGAACGTGATTGGATGTTTGGTAGTGATGAACGTGATTGGATGTTTGGTAGTGATGAATGTGATTACTTGTGCCAATGCTGCTCTGGTTTGTCTGTAGAGACTTTGGCTTCTCCAGTGAAGCAGATGGCCTCGTTCCGAATCAAGAACGCCAAATGCCACCTGCACCCCAAACTCAGGGGACGAGCAGAAGACGGAGGCAAGCAGATTGGGCCAGGTGAAAAGGCATAGGTCATAAACTGGGACATTCACAATCACAATATGTATAACATAATAGCAACATGTTGAGTTGTCCATTTTGTGCAGTCCTAGAGTTACATAGACAATGGCTTATTAACTGTTGCTCAGTTTGTTGCCTTTGTAGTGTGTAACATGAGTGTGTGGACTTCAGGTGGTCAGCTCTGCAACAACTGCCAAGTCACCTTCGTCAATCTGAAGTGTGAGTCCTCCAAGAAGACCAAAATTCGCCACACACGTAACCCGTCTAATAAAGAGGTCACACGCATCACGCTGGAACTGGAGGCAGAGATAAAACCTGGAGACACTACCGGTAAATGTGTACAATTAATAGGAAGTAGAATAAAAGGAAAATAATCAGCAACAGGGTGATGTGATGTGGCTTGACACGAAGCAGAGTTACTGTTACCACCCCTAATTGAATATTTACCTACAGCAGTACGTCCCAAAGTGTTTTATTTGTTTATACTCACATTTAATGTTGTGAAACGGTCATTCCCTCACCGACCTCCAAACCCTCTGTCATGACAGACTTCTCTGTGTCAGAAAACAAACTTACAACCTCACCCCTTACTCTTACAAAGCACTCCATCTATATAAGTTAAATAAAAGAGTCCTTACAGCAAACTTCACCATATCCATAATTACAAGTTTTTTTTACTCCATGTATTTGTAACGTCCACTATGAAAGATTTTCTATGGAAACCATAACGTATTATGTTATAGTGGATTAAGAAGAACCTGTGATTTACTTTACAGCAGCACTACTGCCACTCAGAAATAAGAATTCAGGAGTACTGTGTTATAAACTGTTTATCATGCCCATTCATTACAGCAACTGGTTTCGGGAAAAGTAAACAGACGCACTGTCCTCTGAAAAGGTTCATTACACAGTATGTCTGAACTTGCTCTCTATTTTTTTATCCTTTGCTGCCATAGTGTCTACACAAACACTTGGTAGCGTTAATGTACACCTTTTAGCTTTCTGAATAGGAGACAGAAAAGGCAGTCAACTATGTAGTAGCGACATCTACTGTTCAAGATAGGAATTTATATATATTTTTTAAATACTTTTTTGAAAGCAGGCCAGCTATATGAATATTTTTTATAAATGTCTCATGTTCCAGTTCAGAATTTCTCTTTGCCGGGTTGTGCTCGTGTAGGGAGCTGTGATCTGAGCTGTGTGAGGAAACAAATGGAGCAGAAGATGAAGTCTTCCATCAAGGCACTGAAAAAGTCCATCAACCAAGAGAGGTTCCTGATACGTGTGGCCGGTCTCGAGTATGAGGTTGCTCAGAAGGTCACACAGTCTGCTGACAGACAGGAACACTGTGGCCCCGGGAAAGAGCGGGACAGCGGCCGCTGTGGTAAGAGCATCAACATGAAACTGGATTATGAATAACTTTTCGCTGGTGGAAAATAATACACAGAGGACAAAGGGGCAAAAAATATGTGCACAAGGTAGGTGTATAATAAACTGCCAACTCAGTGTGTGTGTGTGTGTGTGTGTGTGTGTGTGTATATATATATATATATATATATATATATATATATATATATATATATATATACACAGCTTTCAAGGAAACAGGATGCATTGGAAAAAAAGTCACTTTGCATGTGTATATCAGCAAAGCTGTCTGAGTTGAAATATATATACACGCACACACTGAGCAGTCAAAACGGGGAGACAGTGAAACTGTATGGAATCCATTTCAGAAGCTTTACATTAAAAACAGAAGAAAAACAAAGGCTTTCACATAATAATGAGTGATGTAATTGATGATGTCGAAGTCTCACTGTCTCCCCCTCCTGACTGCTCTCTCAGTCAGATGTTTGCCCGGTTCTTATTATCACGGCGAGATGGAGCGCTGTGTGCAGTGTCCTCCCGGAACCTTCCAGGAGCGAGAGGGTCAACTGGCCTGTGACCTTTGCCCTGGAGGAGATCGCCATGGCTCGCCGGGTGCCCGTAACATCACTTCCTGCTCAGGTAAGCATGGTCGACCAGTCAGCAGTCAGGAGGAGTCCGTTAAGGTGTGTTACATTTTTTTTCAGTGATTTTTCCATAAAGAGACATCGATCATATCCTTTAGTGTGCTTAAATAAGTGTTAATGAGTGTACATTTTGCGGGCCAAATAGGAAACCCGTGAAGGCTCTCTGTTGCCTCTGAGCCCAAATAAATTATCAGCGTTAGGCCTACAATACAGCATAAGACTTGACCTAAAGCTTAACAAGCAATGGGTCATGGTAAAATTGCTAAAACTCAGGCTTAACCTTGTGCTGTTGTGATTTAAGGTCAGTGTGCACCAGGATATAACTCCAGCGATGGCTTCAAACCGTGTCAGCCATGCCCTCGAGGCACATACCAGCCTGACCATGGAAGAACACTCTGCTTCCCTTGTGGCGGTGGCCTCGACACAAAGAGAGAGGGATCCAGCTCCTTCCATGACTGTGAGGTCAAAGGTCAGCCTTGACTTGGTTATTTGGTTATTTTAAAGATGCACCTATGAAAATGGCAAAAAAGAGTCCAAAGTTTGTATTTTTGTGTATTTGAGTTGCTCTCGCTTCCAGTATGTGTACTGACAGTGCAGTAATGTGTCCAGTCAAAAAGTGCAGTTTAAGCACTGCAACAATTTCTGATTATATACATGCCTGTAATAGTGTCAATATCTACACTTACCATTTAACCACAGTCTAAGTACATGTAAGATCTGCACTTATCACGTACCACGTAACAACATTTATACTTACCATGTACTTACCGCTCGTCCGTCGAGAGCCTGCTGACATACTGTATCACGGTGTGGTATGGTAGCTGCACCGCAGCAGACAGGGAGAGGCTTCAGAGAGTGGTAAGAGCAGCACAGAAGATCATTGGCTGCCCTCTCCCCTCCCTGATGGATATTTACACCTCCCGTTGCCTCAGCAGAGGAAAAACCATCATTAAGGACAGCTCTCACCCTGGCTTTGATCTGTTCAATCTGTTGCCCTCAGGGAGACGTTACAGGTGCATCAAAACAAGGACTAATAGATTTAAGAATAGTTTTTTCCCAAAAGCTATTACCATTCTAAACACATACATGTACTGAGTTCACAGCATATGTATATAGTGTCTCAAAACTGTGCATTTCATAGTACCTCCCCCTTCCGCCCCAGTATCTTGTTTATTTATCTTGTTTATTTATCTTATTTATCTGTTTATTCTTCTTGTTTATTCTATGTACATGTTGGCACGGAACAAAAAAGGAGTGGCTCTTAATTTCATTGTACATGTGTATAGTAACATTTATACTTACCATGTAAATCACGTACCACATAACAACATTTATACTTCGCATGTAAATCACGTACCATGTAACAACATTTATACTTACCATGTAAATCACATACCATGTAACAACATTTATACTTACTATGTAAATTACGTACCACGTAACATTTATACTTACCATGTAAATCACGTACCACATAACAACATTTATACTTCGCATGTAAATCACGTACCATGTAACAACATTTATACTTACCATGTAAATCACATACCACGTAACAACATTTACACTTATCATGTAAATTACGTACTACATAACAACATTTACACTTACCATGTAAATCGCGTATAATGTAACAACATTTATTCTTACCATGTAAATCACGTACCATGTAACATTTATACTTACCATGTAAATCACGTACCACGTAACAACATTTATACTTACCATGTAAATCACGTACCACGTAACATTTATACTTACCATGTAAATCACGTACCACGTAACAACATTTATACTTACCATGTAAATCACGTACCACGTAACATTTATACTTACCATGTAAATCACGTACCACGTAACATGTATACTTACCATGTAAATCACGTACCATGTAAGATTTATACTTACCATGTAAATCACGTACCACGTAACAACATGTATACTTACCATGTAAATCACGTACCATGTATCATTTATACTTACCATGTAAATCACGTACCACGTAGCATTTATACTTAACATGTAAATCACATACCACGTAACAACATTTATACTTACCATGTAAATCACGTACCACGTAACATTTATACTTACCATGTAACAATATCCAACAATATCTACATCTACACTTGCCACATAATAAGCTGCAACAATATATAACTATCACTACACTTAACACATAACAGTACAACTTATAAAAAATGTAGATATTTAAGAATAACTATACATACAGTGCAACACTATAACAATGTAGATTTGTAATAATAACTACATTTACCATGTAAGATTAAAAAAGCTCATTACAATGTAGACGTGTAACAATAACTACACTTATGTTTACAATATGTAACATCTCTACACTTACCATGTAACAGTATGTAGCAATGCCATTTCTACAATGTAACAATGAATTCATATGAATTCATAAGGGTGCTAATAATTGTTGCACACCTATATTTAACAAAGATATTATTATTTTTGGATAAACCTGTGTTGTGTTTGCAATCGTTTGATATCCATGAGAGCAGAGTATTTTTGTGAATATTTTTGAATAAAAGATCAAAAGGTTAAACAATAAAGACAAACTTTCACAGCCTTCTTTGCTCATATTTACCAAGGGTGCCAATATTAGTGGACGGCACCGTATCTACACTTACCGTGTAGGTAACATGTAACAATGTAGATACTGTTACAACACTGATTTGCAGCATGATGTCTGTCTTTAACTTTGTGTAACAGTGTGTAACGTCTACACTGTAACAATATCTATATAAGAATGTAAAATCTATATTTTACATGCACCCTGTTACTCAATAAGCTCAGGTCTTATTGTGGCTGTGGAGCTTTTTTCAAGAATCTAATTTCGCTGTTATCTTTCTTACAATGAGACGTGTGTCTGTTTTCTGCAGTGTCCTGTCCTCCGGGACATTACTACAACACCTCCGTGCATCGGTGTATCCGCTGTCCTGTGGGAACATATCAAACGGACTTCAAACAGAATTACTGCATGTCCTGCCCCGGAAACACCACCACAGACTTTGATGGTGCAACCAGTGTGTCTCAGTGCAAGAGTAAGCAGATCCTGTCTGAGTTTAGTTCCAACCCTTACCTGAGCTCTTAAACTGTTCAAAGTAATAAGGCTCTTGCAGATAGCTACCAAGCTATCGGCTTGGTAAGCCCCTGAACTGCATCTTTTGCATGTGTGTTTGTACAGACAGGGAATGCGGAGGTGAAATCGGAGAATATATCGGCTACATCGAGTCTCCAAACTACCCAGGAGATTATCCTGCTAACGTGGACTGCATCTGGACCATCAACCCCCCCAGCAAGCGCAAAATACTTATCGTCGTGCCAGAGATCTTCCTCCCTTCTGAGGATGACTGTGGAGATGTGCTGGTGATGAGGAAGAACTGTAAGTGGCAAAGAATGGATTAAAAAAAAAAGAGAGAGAAACTGAATCAACATCAACAATAACAGAGATAACTCAGGAGATAAATACAACAACGTCCGGGAAATATTTTATCCCACTTGTACAACAGCAATGATACGACGATGACTTTAAAGAGTGACTCGTCATTATTTTGATCCGTTTATACTCTGTGCATATTTTATCGTGGAATGTCTGTGAAACACGTTAGTAGTACTATTAGTGCAAATAGGGTGTATAAGACAGTATACAGTACTGTATGTAATTATTAAGTATATGATTTTTGTTACACTCTCCCCCAACACAGGGTCAGTGACCTCCATAACCACGTATGAGACGTGTCAGACGTACGAGAGGCCCATTGCGTTCACGGCTCGTTCACGGCGCCTCTGGATCAATTTCAAATCCAACGACGTGAACAGTGCACGTGGCTTCCACATCCCTTATGTCACATACGACGGTACGCAATCTGATGCGTTCACTCTCAATCATGATCCTGCAGTTTAATAATACACACGTCATCCAAAGCATATGTGTTTATTACTAACTAATAATGTTCTGCTTTAGCTTTTGGGGCCTTATTGTATCCTGTTCCTTATTATTTAATTATTATTTAATTATTATTTAATTACGATTTTCTTGCAGAATTTTGTACAAAGTAAAAAATAAATTAATAAATTTCCTAGGGTTTGTTGCCTGGAGTAACTATTTTGGATGTTGTGATTTTGTTATTATAATTACTTATTAAACTTGTTTAATAACTTGTTTACATTACTTTGAGAAGAACTTGGGGTTTTTTTGTGTTAACTAAAATTTTGTGTTCAGATTGTATAATTATATATAAGAATATATGATATAATATTGCTTAGGGCTCTAAGAAATAATATGTTCAAAATAATATGTGTTACTCATTACATTTTGACTTGAATATTGATATTTGACCAAAACTCATTTGAAATTTCCCATTTTCTATCTGGAGATATAACTCGAGGTATTTCTTTGTGTTTTTCAGAGGACTATGAGCAGCTGGTGGAAGACATTGTGAGAGACGGAAGACTTTACGCCTCGGAAAACCATCAAGAAATCCTAAAGGTTAGAGAAACGTAAATGAAAACGGATAAAGATAAGGTTCAATAACTTTAAGGAACACTATATGCAGATTCCATTGCACGTGGTTTGAATAGATCATGAGGTCATTGTGCATTTGCAGACAAAATAGTGACAGGAGGATTATCGGTGAATAAAATTATTCTTGTCCTTATGGATCTCCACACTGTGGCAGTGGTGGCTCGGGGGTTAAAGGCTCTGGGTTACTGATCAGAAGGTCAGGAGTTCAAGCCTCAGCACTGCCAAGCTGCCACTCTTGGGCCCTTGAGCAAGGCTCTTAACCCTCAGCTGCTCAGTTCTATAAATGAGATAAATGTAAGTCGTAAATGTAAATGTAATGTGTCTCTCATCAGGACAAAAAATTAATCAAGACGCTCTTTGACGTCCTGGCGCACCCGAATAACTACTACAAGTACACGGCTCGGGATTCCAACGAGATGCTGCCACGCTCCTTCATCCGGCTCATCAGCAGCAAAGTCTCGGCCTTCCTCCGACCGTACAAGTAGCCGCTGACGCTCCAAGGCTTTACACACTCCGGCCGACTCTGACAGCAGGCTTCAGTCTAAAGGATTCAGCACACGCTTTGTTTAAAAATCCAACCAAGGCTTTTGACTTTTACTCGCTTCACTATGCACATTTGGTTTTTAATTTCTGTGCTGTTTATTTTTATCATTCCTTTCCGATAAGAAAAGGGCGATTAGGTGAATAATTGCATCATACGAATAATTGCAGCATATGAGGGTTTGTTTTTGGTTTTTTTGCGTTTTTAGGTCCTGTCTTCGTTACCACTCCGTGTTGTGTTGATGTTTGTCCGGAATATATCAGAGTACACAATGTAGAAGGTGTAATATTCCCATGAGCACCGTAATTATTGGGACTGTTTGTCCTGTGGGTTGATTTTAAAGTGTCATGCCTTGATCTGGGCCCTAAATATGGCCTTTTGTTGGTCCACGTGAAGTTTGCCATCTTGTATATGACCAGAACAAGCCGTAAAAGACATACCGGATATCTGTCTCATGCATTTTACAGATCTTTGTGCTCATTGGGATATCGCACGGGATTGGGTTTAGGGATTGCGACGTTGACAGAACGTGTGCCGTTTTGTCGATAAGCAAGACGTGACGTGTGTGTCCGATTCACGTAGTGGTTTTCTGAAGCGCGTCACTATAGCGTTTGTATATCCATTGTATTTCCGTCTTTTCCACACTCGCAATCCAACTTTACTTAATATCGTTCGTTCCGTGTCGTCATAGTTCGGCTCTTAGAGCGTCTGTAGTCTTCCTGCCACGCTGTTAAAACAGTACATTCCAGTCTGTCTATTACTAGTTTTCGGTTTCGTATCCGTTGACGACCATATATCAGAGTTAATTTAACAAGGCGTAGAACACGTAGTGCATCGTCGCGAGACTGAAATGGAAGAGTTGTGGTGAGAAACAGTGTTTAGTGAGCGGTTCTGCAGAGAATGAGGCTGAGGTGCGTGTTTTTATTTTGTTTTGGATTGTTTTTTTGTTTTGTTTTTTTTGCAGGACGTGCGATTGCTGCTTCTTCGATTAAAAAAAAAAAGTCACTTTAAACCTGCTACGCTAAATTCAAGCCTTTTGACCTTTCCTCCCCGAAGGCACTCAAAGGGAAATTCCACCTGAAAAAAAAGTTAGTTTTTTTCTTTCTCGCAGACCTGTATATAATTTAGCTAACGTTAGGCTACAAATGATTGGAAGTGCATTCTCGCTGGATGTTACTTTCGACCCCTTAAGAGTTCTCACTGGAGGGTGTGGCCTTCACAGGGAGTAGGGCATAGTCGCGCTCTTTGACTTCCGAAACAGATCGTATATGCTGTCTGAAAATCTCCACTGTGAAGAAGATGTAGCGTACGCTACTTTATTATTTTTTTCTTTTCTTTTTTTTTTCAGATCACAGAAATGTGTACAATAACAACACAAAGCTTATGTGTCAAATGCTCAATATTCACAGTGTGGGTATGACACATCACATACACACCATAATAATGTATGATGCAGTTTTGTTTGTGGAGTGCACACATCATACACAAACTCCAAACACATTATGTGTGCCTTACGAATGTGTTTAACGTTCCCGTCGGTTAAATGGAGAGAGGAGGGGAGGGGAGGAGGGGAAGGGGGAGTGGGAGGGGGGAAGGGGGAGTGGGGTGGGGGTTGGGGAGTCAAACATACTCGTTAACACCGGGTGATGTCTCTCCATGGTAGGATTTCTGTTTTGTTTTTTGTTTGTTTTATTGTATATTGTAAATATTAATGAACGTAGACTAATGTCAAGTCTAAGAGCTAAAGCCGATCCCAAATAACAGTCTCGTATTAATAACAGCCCTTAAATAAGAAAAGTGTCAAGCAAAGGAATTCATCTTTAATTTCTCCCTCCTGAACAGAAACTCGATTCAGTCGTTAAAAACGTCCAAAAGGGTTCATCTTTTAGTTTGAACTGGTATGTAAAAAGAAAATATTGTAGAAATTGTGTTTGTTTTCATAAAATTCTTTTTTAATAACGTTTATATTGCAAAGAAAATTATTTTCTGCCACCCCCCCCCCCAGTTTCTCTTCCAAAGACCAGCCCAGACGTGCAATTAATTATTACTTAAAACATTCATTCTGCCAAAGTTAATAAATTAAAAAATTAAATACACTGAGTTTGCAGTTTATTCGTTATACAGATTAAACTACCAATTCAATGTCTGATTCCTGAGCCTTTATTTGAGAAGGAAAGTATATACAGTATTTTTTTTTCCTCCCTCATGACCACCCAATATTAGGGTAAAATGTTAAGACAGTTGCACCACTTAAGAACCCAGAAATCTTTTCATTTTGTTTTGCTCTCCTTTTAAAAGCAGGTGTAGGCTGAATAAGAATTCTCCATTCTGGTACAACATATAACATGTAAGGTTAGATGTGTTTATATCGCCTTCCTGCAAAAGGTTTGTCTCCGTGCAGCTGGATCTAGAGGATAAGGGAAAAGGGTCTAATAAATAAATAGAAAATAAATAAATAAATAAATGTTATGGCAAATTAACCAGCTTTATTGAATGTTCTGAAAAGTAAATGCAAAGCTGTTATTATTGTAATTTACCCTCTGTGAGAATTTTCTTTTGTTTTCTTTTTTCTTTTTTTTTTACTCGCTGCCTGAAGAATGGTTTTATTTTTATTTTTATTTTGTTTTTGGTTAATTTCCTTTGAGAAACGACTTGGCCACGGCGTTGCATGGAGTGGGTAATGGTATTTGCACTTGAAATTGTTTATGCTCATGTAAAAATGTCTGGATTTTGTATTGTCTTTTTAAATGAAAGGAATTGGTGTTCATACAAACAGTGGTCTTGTTTGTTTTCTTCCGCTGCAGGACCTGCAATACCTGCAGGAATTAAAAGGACACAATTATATGTTAAATACCTGATCTCATCATCACCAAGCTCCCAGACAGGTAGTGAGGCCTGACTTTAGAAACTATTACCTCAAACCTCCTGCTGAGGTCAGTGCAAGTAACACGTGATGAGCAAGTGGGAAGACAAAAACCGCTGTGGTGTTTCTCATTTAAAATATAAAATATGATCTCTTCTTTATTCTCATTTTACTCACGCCACTCTAACACCATTACATCTGTTCAAACTTCATTAAAGCTGTGATTAATATTCCTTCATCGGTGATGTGTTAGGTTTCATTGCAAAACACTGCTGGTAAAGTTTAAAGCAAACACTTGCTTAAAGTCATCTTGTGGCTGAATTAATTAATGACTAACATTTTGAACTCATTATTATTAAAAAAAAAAAAAAAAAAAAAAAACAACAAACAACTAACCAATAAATAGATAAATAATGATTATGTGTAAATGGAATTAAACAACAATTACACTGACAAACATTTCATATAATCTTTAGCCACCTTGAGTTACATTTATAACAAATACAGCACAAAAAAACATCAGAATAAAGACAAAATCTCTCTCTCTCTCTCTCTCTCTCTCTCTCTATATATATATATAAATTATAGTGTTGGCACTGGTTTTTTTTGGGGGGGGGGGACTCTTCTATCAAAAGTCCATTTGTAAAATAACTAACCAACCAGCTAGCTAGCTAACTAACTAACTAAATAACAAACTGAGTCATTAAATTAATAAATAAAACTGAAACATGAGACTTGTAATGGCATATTAGCAAACTTTATTAAATGTTCCAAAAAAATAAAAGGTCTGGATTTTGTATATTCTTTGTAAATGAAACTAATTATACAGCAACATATATTAAAAGATTAACATTCAGATTAACATTCACACTAATAAACTGCAGACACTTATGTGTTACTTATGTATTAGAAAATCCCAACAACGGGTAATACCATTAAAATCCAACATACTGTATATATGCATAAGAATGTTGTCTTTTGGTGATAGTATTAGACAAATTAGAAGGTGGAATGTGTCATTTTTGAACATCCTTTAAATCTGTTTTCCAAAATAACCCAGCTGAAAAAAACAATAGAAACCATCACAGAAATTCTAATGGTCTCCATTACAAATACCATTACAGACCATCATCTAACCATCAAAACCATTACCATTAATGGTATCCACTAGACATTATCATGCCACAAATATAGGGCAACAAATTACCAATAGAGACCCACAGGGACCATTACAGATTCCAGTAAAACCAACACAATTCCCATTATAACCATTAAAACCATTACAAATTCTGTGAGGTTTTCCATAGTTTTTTTCAGCAGGTAAGATTCCCATAACGGACAAGAGTCCTGCTCCAGGTACAAATACAAGTACAGAAATCCCGCTCCAACAATTTTAATAATTTATTAACAGATATAAGAGATTGTGATATGAAAATATAATAAGGTTTCAGAACCAAGAAATCTCACGTATGTAGACACAACTCAATATATTTAGTAATATTATTTATTTAAAGACAAGTGATAAAAATTCAGAAAGACGGCAGTTTAACCAATATGTAATTTATTATATCAAATATTACTATATTTAATGTTAGCATTATAACAATGTTATTGATCAATGTGCTTCTTAGGTGTCACAGAAAATCGATGAAGAAAGCTTATGTATTACGTATCCCAGATGAGAAGTTAGTGCTGTGGTCTTGTTCTCAGCAAAGTCCCTCTGCGAATCTGAAAATTATGTAGAAAATGAAACGATAAAAATGAAAGGAAAGGTATTTAAAAGTAAAACAAATTAGGGTTGAAGAAAGGATTGAAAATGGAGGATATTACTCAAACGAGAGAGACAACATGAGAGTCCTCGGACAGAACAAAAGTGACATTAAGGCACAAAAATACAGGTCCAGTTTCTTATAAAAACCTTATAAAAAAACTTATAAAAACCAGTCTACAGCAATACCAGTGTCCATCCATGCATCCATCTTCTACCGCTTACTCCTTTTCAGTGTCACAGGGAACCTGGAGCCTATCCCAGGGAGCATTGAGTACACCCTGGACAGGGTGCCAGTCCATCGCAGGGCACACTCACACACCCATTCATATACTATGGACATGCCAATCAGCCTACCATGCATGTCTTTGGACTGGGGGAGGAAATTAAATAAAAGGAAACTGGAGTACCCGGAGGAAACCCCCACCGCACGGGGAGAACATGCAAACGCCGCACACACAGCCCCGGCAGGGCTCAAACCCCGGACCCTGGAGGTGTGAGGCGAACGTGCTAACCACTAAGCCACCGTGCACCCCCAATACCAGTGTGTGTTGTTGAATTTAGATTATTGCTTTAGAATTACTGACAAGCAAATTCAATTCAATTACAGTTCACAAGATATATTTCTATCAGAACACGGACTCTAAATTCGTTTGTTGGGCCGAGTCACAACCTTCATCATGGGCCTGACGTTATTGATATACCGATGAATAAAAATGATTATTCACTGTTTATATAATAAAAGGAAAGCGTACCATTTTCTGCATTCAGGAAGTCTTGGCTCCCAGTGTCCATCTGCCCCACAGGTGATGATGTCAGGGCCGACTAATCTCCATCCTGGTTTGCACTTGAATGTCACCTTGCTCCCGGAATGGTATCGAGGCCTCGTCCCAGAAATGATTGACCCAGACATCACGTCGGGGGCAGGGCAAGTAACAACTAAAAGACACAAAGGAATTTTATGATGGAACAAATCAAAAGTATTGCGTTTAGAAAAATACACACAGACATTTGAGTGGGACTGTGGTATTATTACGAATAACATTGTGACTGTATGCCATAAATGTAGCAAACTTACGGTTTTATTTATAGTCATATTTTTTTGTTGTGGTGTGCAAATTGTATTAAACTGTAACTATACTGAAAGACATGTCAGGTGGGTATGTAATCTTTAGCGTTAATATATTATATACATAAATACAGCATATAAAAACATCTAAATTCATAAGGGGTTGGGTCATTAGCAAAACAAAACACAAAAGTTCAGAATATGAAACTTTAAATTAAAAAAGAAAATGACTGCAGACTCTGAATGACTCTCTAATGGTAGAGTACTGGAAGCATGATGTGTACTGCCTTGTGCTAACCGTAACACCGAGGAGCTGGAGCACTCCATGTGCCATCTTCAGTGCAGATGATGTCTGAAGCGCCGATCAATGTGCCAAAGCGACATCTGTATGACGCCACGTAACCATATTTTATTATTCCACTTGTGTCTAAAAATAGGTCTGCATCTGGCACCATTGGAGGCTCAGGGCACTGGAGAGCTGTAAAAGATCCACACCGTTTATTGCATTTCAGCAATAAATAAGCACACACATTTAAGTCATGAAAATTTCTGTTTATTAACCCTGGATATAATTACTGCTGCAGAAATGAACTGAACGCACTTGATCATAATTAAGCATTTAGTATTGAACACTTGCATTTTTAGTTTTGAGAAAAAGAATAAACTGCACAATTGCAACTTCTAGAAGCTCACGTAGTTTACTTTTTTTTCATTTGGAGCTTGCAGCTTGGGGCATTATCCAGCATTCACACTAGCAAGTGATAAAGTCACAAACGACCCGTGAACTGAGACTGTCACCAATTTACATGCATCCATTTTGAAGCGATAAAGATGAACTTTCATTGCTGAGGTTGCCTACCATCACACTCAGGTACTCTGCCGTCCCATCCATTTTCTCTGCAGTGTCTCTCAGCCTCGCCGACTAGGTGGTACCTACACACAAATCAACAAAATTCATCGTGAGATGGGGACTAAAAAGAAGAAAAAAACCCCCGCAAATCTGATGCAAATCTGACTGTTTTTGTACGTGGTAAAAAAAATATAGCAATTAAAAGCAAGTATGCTTAAGAACCAGCTAAAAATAATATAACAAGGCTACAAAAATCAAGTACAAATAAATGTACACTAAGAACTGCGACATTTAAAGCAACAGCCATGCCCCCTTACACAGAAACCCACCTTTTCCCTTACAAAAATGTTATATGTTGCTATACCTACTATTATTATTATTATTATTATTATTATTGGATTAAGATGTTATGTTATGTAAAAGATGTTTTTATATTATGTTGTAATGTAATGTGTAATGTAATGTGTTAAAACGTCTATTTATCCATAAAATAATGTTCCATCGTGCATCAAGCCTTACCCTTCGTCACAGCTGGCTGTAGCTGTGTCCCCGAACGAAGAGCCTGTGTAGTGATAACGTCCGTTTATAATCTCGCCGGCCGAGCCACATTTTCTCTCTTCAAACCAGAAAGACATAGCAATGTGTTAAACCATGCACAAAATATGGAATATTTCCACTTCCTGTTTGTAATATCACTCTGGTAATACAGTACGCTGTACCTGTATTCCGTCATATGACCATGTACTTTACGACTGTACACAGTACAATAGCGCTGTTGATTTCTTCATTCCGATGGGTCAGAAATTGTTGATTAATTTTCTATAACAGCAGCTTTAATAATCACAGGTTTATATCAAATACACTATAGTTTCTATTCTGTAAAGACACGTTAATGTAACATTTATTGAAGGAGTCTCCGGTGGCAGAACTTTGTAACAGTCAGAGGTTTACTTTAAGTTTAATTTGTGTAAACTTTTATGTTTTCCAACAATGTAAACTTTTATGTTTTCCAACAATGTAAAGATGTTGGAAGTAAACATTTAAAAATTATTTTTTAACTTGGACCTTCATGGACCTTCCACAACATTAAAAGTAACTATAAACTGATTAAAAACGGATGATGTGTCGTTCTTTAATGAATGCAAAATTGCTGTAGTATAAAAGGACTTAAAACACTTCAGGACATGCTGTTAGTGACAAATAATTAACTTTGTTGTTGATTATTATCATCAGTATCAAGTGCCTCTGTGAAACCCTGAAATTACAGAATTACATACGTACAACAAATAAATAAATTACAAAATTACAAGATCAAGGAAAATAGAGTGAAAAAAGCCACATACTTTCACATATCATCTCCAACTCGGTCCACTGGCCGTTCCTGCAGTATATGGTGCTCGGTCCTCGGACCATGCGGTAGCCATGATTACATCTGAAACGCACGGCAGTGTTGGGCTCGTAGTGTCTCAGGTTAATGAGCTCGGTGTGGGCATGAGGGAAGTTCGGCGGAGGCTGGCATTTCCCTGTAGGACAATTCAAATGGACTTCTCACATACACATTCCTCTGTTTGTACATTTCATATATTAGCCATTGAATTAAAATGAACTCTAAACAGTCTTCAGATTAGCAGAAGTACCTCCAGTAAAACGACATTCCGGCCTTCCCAGCCATTGGCCGTCTGCTCCACATGTGATGACCTGTGGTGAGCCAATCAGCTCGAAGCCTTCCTTACAGGAGATGGTGGCATGTTCTCCGACTTCATAGTCTATCTTGTATCCGTCCTGTCCGCTGCTGTTGGGCACGGCTGGGGGCGGGCATGTGACCCGTACGAGCTCTGCTAGCACACAGAGCAAAAGGTAAACCACAATACTGAACTGTACAATTATTATACAATCAATCTAAAAGAGTCTTACCCTCTTCACAGGTGGGTAGAGCTGGAGTCCAGGAACTGTTAACTCCACACGTGACGACACTCGGCCCTCGGAGGCGGTACCCAACATTGCAGCTGATGCTAACAGTTGTGTTGAACCTTAGACGGCCAGTGTTTATTTTACCATTGCCTATGGTAAATCTCTCACATTTGATCGCTACAAACAGTTAAGAAATATACAGTAAGACATTTTGTAACCTCTGTCTGAATCAAACTGATTAATTTCGAAGATAAAAATTGGAACAATACAAGAATTTTTTTTTTAAAAAACTCCAATGTTTTTGTAAATATTATTTAAACTGGATCAAATTAAAGTATTTTTAAGAGAGGACTGGATTACCAGAATTGCAGTATACCTGTTAATGCTGTCTTAGTTGAAGTATGTCAGTTAATGCTGTTAAGGACATCTTTAGTAAAGATTAATCCCCGTACTACAAGAAACCTAGGAGCATCTGTCTTCCAGATGTACGAATGGTCATCACACTAAATATTCCATACATCCTACATAAACCTAATTTTATTTATTACTTATTGTATTAGCCAATATTGTATTGGCTTGGGTTTGGCAAGACATGACATAAAGGACATTCTGGAGTTATATCCTATAGTATATAATACAATCTTTGCCAACATCTTGATTCAGACAGAGTATACATTAACTGTTTATTTTACAGAAGCTAAAAAATGGTGTGATCTTTTCAAACACGTACACACACAGTCCATAAAAAAATGACTGACGTGACGGATTCAGAAAAGACTAAAACCCTGAGGTAATAATTACATCGATAACAATTACCCCACTTCACATGTGAAACTAATCCAGGGCGTAAGATAATTGAGATGATGCATTGGGTATTTTGAAATGAATGTCATTACTGTACTGCTCTAAAATGACTGAGTAGTTACTAATGCACGAGTATTAATTTTGAAAGGTTGAGACGTTGCCCGAACATTTAAGCAGATATTACTCTAAAACAGAATTTAGTTGAGGATTCTTCTTGACTTACGTTGACACTTCACATCACTAGGTTTCCACTGTCCGTTGTTCTTACACCGGAGTATACTGTTATTGTCTTGTAGCCGGAAGCCAACATTGCAGGAGTAGGATAAGGTCTCTCCGGGTTTATATGTGTGCTTGGTTCCGTCATACGTAGCTTTATCTTTTTTCTGGGGTAGTGGACATGTTTTTCCTCCGCTAGGGTCTGCGGAGGTAGTGATTGGAGATGAAGTCTGAGGGACTAAAGAGAAAGAGTCACGAGAGAAAGAAAGAGAGAGAGTGAAGAGGCAGAGGATGAGGGAGTTAAACAGAGAGACACAAAGAATCATACCATCATTTAAGTATCATTTTATTATTTAGCTCTGGGTGATTCTGGAAAAGGACACTTTACCCCAAAAAACCTCTGATTTTAAGAACTAGACACAGTGACGTTTCTATTTGCATTAAACAGTAGAGCTATCCAATCGTAACAGTCAGTAGATCCAATCCAGTCAGTAGATCAATCCAATAGCATGGAAGTATGAAATGGTCTTCTCATGCGGAGATTATTGAATACAGACTATTTACGGGTTATTTTTCCAGACAGACCGGCAGAGAGTGACATTTTACTTTAAACTGGATTACAGTACTTAACGCTAGACACTAAAGCCTTGTACAGTACAACTTCAGAAAGATCCCACTGTGTTGGCCTGATTAATTAGACTAAGCAAATAGATCCCATTATACATTGGCTGATCCAGTGCATCTGAGCACATTGCGAGCGTATGTACTTTTGTTTTTGTTTTGTTTTTCACCCAAACCTACAGAATCAACACCCACAGCATAGAATAATCTCTTAAGGGTGTTTATTTGTATCAAGGTGAATTTAGGTGATGTGTTTACAGTTAACAAATGTTTTTAACGAGGATTTTGTGAATGTACAGAAAATACAAAGATTTTTTTTTTTTTAAATCTTCTAAATTAAAGGTGGTTGTATTTAACCAAATATTTACAAGGTCAAAGTAAACAGAAACGACACCAGATACCCAGGAGACCAGAATTAAAATCGCCTCAGGGCTTGAAGAAGGCCGCGCGCGCCAACGATTTTGTATTTATTTTTTGTCTTTAGCACCAAGGCTAACGTTTTTACTCACCCACTAGATGCGCGGAGAACGCCAAAAACACACAGGTCCATACCATGACCGCCATATCCAGAGATCTGATGGAGAAGATCGGTTCTTAGAGCCCCTTTAAAGGAATTTGAGGGGGTTAAGTTGCACGGAGGCGTTAACAGAAAGTCCAGCCCTCCGTTAAACACACACGCACACACACACAAGGGCGCTTATTATTATACCATATCCCTTAGGTGATTCGTTACCGCCGTCATTTTGTTACGCATTTACCGCTTACTAATTATTTTATCGACATGTTTTTCCTCAGTAAATCATTTTCTCTGGAAAACATGGTGGTTTATTTAGTTATTTGGTATTTCTAAATATTTTAGTAATTTCCAGAGAAATAACCTACACTCCTTAATAATTTCTAAACATTAATATATTAATGCCCCATTTAAAGATCACCACTAAAACACACAAATAAAATAAAATTTTTTGTTCCTATTAAATGGCGAAGAGTATATCCACATGCTTAAACATTAAACATAAATAAACATAGTGTATAAATAAACTACATTATATACAGTCTGCAATTTATCAGTTACTAGATTGTTATATTGAATAAATTAGCAATGCATTGTATTTATTTGTCTTCATTTGTGATGGAAAGTACTGTACACTGTATAAACCGTTTCCCCCTCATGACCACCCAACATTTGGGTAAAACTTAGGACAGTTGCACAACCTGGGACCCCAGAAATCTTCTCATTTTGTTTTGGCCTCCTTTTTTAAAACAGGTGTAGGCTTTTTTCTTTAGAGAGATCAGTTTTTATAGTCTTCCTGCTAAAGGTGTCCTGAATTTTTGTCGCAATGCAGCTGGATATAGAGGAAAAATAGACACACACACACACACAAAATAAAATACAAAAAAACTAAAAACACATTAATAATGTTATGGCAAATTTGCTAACTTTATTGAATGTTCAGATAAATGTCTGGATTTTGAATTGTCTATTTAAACGAAAGTAATTTGTGTCCATACATAAGGCAGGCTTGCTTGACCTCAAAAATAAAATAGACACAAACACAGTTACTTATAATGTAAAAGCAGCGCATTAAAACATCAACATTTGGATTAACGCTTAAAGTGACAACATTCGGACACTTATGTTACTTATATGTAGGAAAAATCCAGCAACTGTTTACACCATAAATCCCAACATACAGTATATAAGTATAAGGATGCTGTCTTCTGACCAGTTTTAAACAAATTTGAAGGTGGAAAGTATAATTTTTGTTTTCCAAAAGAAGTTTTTCATGAATTAAAGAAATCCTGCTCCAGGTACAAGTACAACATGCAGCCATGTAACAATTTAAAAACAGGTATAAGAGATTGAGAAATGAAAATGTAATATGGTTTCAGAAACAATAAATCTCACGTTCGTACATAGAATTGAATATATTTTGTAATGTTATATTTGTTTGAAGGCCAGTTTTAAAAGATTAAAAGTGCAGCAAGAAAGCATTTTAACTGCTTATTATATTATTATAACATTTAAATTATTAAAATATATTAAATATTATATTTAATGGTATCACTATATGATGTGTGTTTTTTAGAAACATTTCACAGAAAATTCATGAAGAAAGCTTATGTATTACATTTTCCAGATGAGTAGTTACAGCTGTGTTCTTGGTCAGCCAAGTCCCTCAGCGAAAGAAATTTGGAAAATGTGTAAAAGATCAAACGAAAAAATTAAATGAAAGGTAATTAAAACTCGAAGGTAAAATCTAATTAGATTTTTAAAGTAAAACGGATTAGAGTTGAAGATACTGCAAAAGAAGGGACTGAATATACATTTGGCTAGAGGAGAAAATAAAATGGAGGATCTCAGTCAAGCCAGAGAGACAAAATGTCCTTTCACAGATGCAGAGTTATTGATTGTACAAATTGATTGCTCTTAGTACCAGAATACACACTGAGGAAGTCTTGGCTTCCAGTGTCCATCTTTCCCACACGTGATGGTATCAGGGCCTGATAATCTTCTTCCTGGCCTGCACCGGAATATCACGGAGTTCCCGGACTGGTATCGAAGCCTCATTCCAGAAACTATTAACGCATTCCTGATGATGGGGACAGGGCAGGTAGCAACTAAAAGACATGAGGAAAAAGATATTTTTTAGGACAGGACAAATCTAGTACTCTAATTTGTACTGAATTTGTAATAAGTACTCTTAAAATGATTGAGATATATATATATATATATATATATATATATATATATATATATATATACATATATATATATATATATATATATATACATATATATATATATATATATATATATATATATATGTATATATATATATATATATATATATATATATATATACACACACACACACACACGCACACACACACATACATAAAAGAGTCATTACTTCTTATTAGGGTTGTATACATGCTGAAATATCACAATACCATGCAATATTGTGTTAATTCATCATTCAAATCTACAAAATTAACCAAATTTATAGAAACTGTTTACAGAAATCGGTTAGCATAACGTTAGCTCGCTTACTAGCAAACGCAGCTACAGTGGTAACCATTAACAATAGCTCACTTAACAGTAGCAAACAGGAAATCTTTAAAGATTAAGGTAAAGAATTTAGGCTAAATGAAGTGTTACTAACCTGTGTCGTTTTAGCGAAAGTAGTGTTAACTGCCGCACGTACTACATTACTTACAGTACTACTGTATTGACGATGCTATCGTTTAAAAAATACTGTGGCATCGGCGGTATTTTGAAGCTTTAGAATAGTGATACTACGGTAGAACTGGTGTACCGTGCAACCCTACTTCTTATTAATCTAGAGCAAAATGATTGGCAACATAACCTTTTTATGCTTTCTAACTCACTTTTGTACTATTAAAAAATACTGCTTATGGTGTGTAAATTGAGCTGAAACTGTAATTAGATAAACAAGTGCAATTATATAGTTATGTCTATATATAATCTTTAACAACCTGAATCAGACATATACAGCATATAAAAAAAAATCTAAAAACATGTAAATGAGTTGGGACATTAGCAAAAGACTTTTAAAAAAAAAAAATACGGCAAACTCTGAATGACTCTCTCATGGTAGAATACTGGATCATGATGTGTATTGCCTTGGTTACCTTCACACCGAGGAGCTGGAGCACTCCATGTGCCATCTTCGGTGCAGATGATGTCTGAATCTCCAATCAATGTTCCAAAGTGACATCTGTATGAGGCCACATAACCATATTTTATTATTCCATTTGTGTCAAAAAATAGGTCTGCATGTGGCACCATTGGAGGCTCAGGGCACTGGATAGCTGTAAAAGATACACACAGATGCTTTTCAGCAATAAATACACTTGTGTAGTAGGAAATTAACATTTAGCTTATTTAACCCTGAAAGGTATTTAACTCCTAAGCAGATATAACCCTGGATATAATTACTGATGCAGAAACGCACTTTTACAATTATAGTGGTTCCTGTATAAATAGACCAATATCTCTCTACACGTCGATAGAAATGTAAGACAATATTAAAATATAACATGGTAACATTTCAAAATATGTCGGCTACTACAATTTATTACCATTTATATCAAAACCACAAATAGCAGAAAAGTGCATTTGCTGGGCAATGTCTTATTGCTTTCTGATGTAAGAGAAAACACTACACGGTGGACTGGAATTGGAAATCGATGGTCAACGAGAACAATAATCATAACTGAGATACCTACAAAAACAGCATGCCTACCCTCACACACAGGTACTCTGCCGTCCCATCCATATGCCCTGCAGTGTCTTTCAGCCACGCCGACCAGGTGGTACCTACACACACAAATCAACAAAATTCATCCTGAGATAGGGACTGAGATTGAGACAGAGCATGTGATGACAATGTTAGTGCATGGTAAATATTACGCCGATTAAAAGCAAGCTCATTAAAAAAATCGACAAAAAAAAATGTTAGAGACAACAATGCTATAGTACCAGTCCCAAAAAACAAAAACTGTTAAAAGTCATAAGACTGTAGAAATGCTTGTTATGCATAAACAAATGTTTACAGTTTAATCCTGAGCTGAAAAAATATTAGTGCAAAAAAGTACAGCTACAGTTTAAATGGTTGATCTTAACAGTTGAACAGTTCTCCAGCCACATCCTCTTAACATACAAACCCACTTTAGTGGGTCTTGTATGTTTAATGCTACCTATAATAGCAATAATATTTGTTGCTATGTTCCCTACAAAAATCAAATCGTAGCTATACATATTATTATTATTATTGTTTAAAAATTCTTTTCATCCATAAAATAATGTGCAGTCGTGCATCAAGCCTTACCCTTCATCACAGCTGGCTGTAGCTGTGTCCTCGAACAAAGAGCCTGTGTAGTGATAACGTCCGTTTATAATCTCCCCGGCCGAGCCACATTTTCTCTCTTTAAACCAGAAAGACATAGCGATGTGTTAAACCATGCACAAAATATGGAATATTTCCACTTCCTGTTTGTAATATCACTCTGGTAATACAGTACGCTGTACCTGAAATCCGTCATATGACCACGTAGTTTACAGCTTCTCGATTCTGATTGGTCATATTGTTGATAAATTTTCTCAGACAGTCGTGCAGGTTTACTCACAGGTTTATATTAACGTGGTTGTTCTAATATGTTATCGTTTCAATTCTGTGAGCAGAGGTTTATTTAACATTTATGGAAGGAGTTTCCAGTGTCAGAACTTTGTAACAGTCGGCGGTAAAGCTATAACTAAATTTTCCAACAATGGAAATTCTTCAAACAGATGTTGTTGTTTTAACTTGTTTTAACTTCAAGAAAGAAAAAAAGAGAGACTGGTGAGGGAACGACTGTTTATAGTTTTATAACATTAAAAGTGACTATAAACTGATTAAAAAATCAGATGATGTGTCGTTCTTTAATGAATACAAAATTGCTGTAGTATAAATGGACTTAAAACACTTCAGGACATGCTGTTAGTGACAAATAATTAACTTTGTTGTTGATTATTATCATCAGTATCAAGTGCCTCTGTGAAACCCTGAAATTACAGAATTACATACGTACAACAAATAAATAAATTACAAAATTACAAGAACAAGGAAAATAGAGTGAAAAAAGCCACATACTTTCACATATCATCTCCAACTCGGTCCACTGGCCGTTCCTGCAGTATATGGTGCTCGGTCCTCGGACCATGCGGTAGCCATGATTACATCTGAAACGCACGGCAGTGTTGGGCTCGTAGTGTCTCAGGTTAATGAGCTCGGTGTGGGCATGAAGGAAGTACGGCGGAGGCTGGCATTTCCCTGTAGGACAATTCAAATGGACTTCTCACATACACATTCCTCTGTTTGTACATTTCATATATTAGCCATTGAATTAAAATGAACTCTAAACAGTCTTCAGATTAGCAGAAGTACCTCCAGTAAAACGACATTCCGGCCTTCCCAGCCATTGGCCGTCTGCTCCACATGTGATGACCTGTGGTGAGCCAATCAGCTCGAAGCCTTCCTTACAGGAGATGGTGGTGTGTTCTCCGACTTCATACTCTATCTTGTATCCGTCCTGTCCGCTGCTGTTGGGCACGGCTGGGGGCGGGCATGTGACCCGTACGAGCTCTGCTAGCACACAGAGCAAAAGGTAAACCACAATACTGAACTGTACAATTATTATACAGTCAATCTAAAAGAGTCTTACCCTCTTCACAGGTGGGTAGAGCTGGAGTCCAGGAGCTGTTCGCTCCACACGTGACGACACTCGGCCCTCTGAGGCGGTACCCAACATCACAGCTGATACTTACTTTCATGTTAAAGGTTATATAACTAAACTTTACTTTACCGTTGGCTATAGAAAATGTCTCACAATTGATCTCTGCAAACAGAAACATACAAGTAAGACATTTTGTAACCTCTTTCCAAGTCAAACTGATTAATTTGGAAGAATAAAAAGTGGAAAAATAATAGAACATTTAACTGTTAGACCTAAGCTAAATTCCTCCATCTCTTTCATATGCCAATGAGGACGATCTCCAGGCGTGCAAAGGGCTTTTGGGGATCTGTTTTTGCAAATATTGTTTATATATTGTTTATATAATTTATATATTGTTTATATAATGTTTGTAGTGTTGATCAATCCCCATGCTACAAGCAACCTAGGAGTGTCTTTCTGATTTACGCATGGTCATCACACTAAATATTTTATGCATCCTACAAAGAGTATATTTAACCAGATATTACTCAAATATCGAATTCAGTTGAGGATTCCTCTTGACTTACTTTGACAATTTGCATGACTAGGGTTCCACTTGCCAGTTTTCTCACACTGCAGAACGCTGATACTGCCAATCAGCTGGAACCCAAAATTGCAGGAGTAGGGTAAGGTCTCTCCGGGTTCATATGTGACCTTTGTTCCATAAAATGTAGCATTTTTATTGTTCTTGAGTAGTGGACACATTACTGGTGTATCAGAGGCTGAAGAGGCAGAATTAGACACTAGAGGAAAGCAAGAGGGAGGGAAAGAGCGACACAAAGATTCGTAGTGTTATTATGGACCAAGAACTTCAGCCTACAAGCATTTTCTCTTGAAGAGAATTAAGATCTCTGCGTTACTGTACACCTTTAGTGCTGAGTGATTCTGGGAAATGGCACTTTGTCCCAAAATTAAGCAAAAGCTGTTTTTTCCCCCTGACAGTCACTAGGAACTGGACCAAGTGATGTTCCCATTTAAAATTGGAAATGATTGGTCTATCCAATCGTATCACTTCCTGGTTTTCAGTACAAATTTGGAGCTCACAAGGTCACACAAGTGTTTTATTCACCACACATTACAAAATAAGAACTGGCCAATGCAGAACACAAAGTTTTAGTTCAAGATTACTTTCCAACACAGTAAACGCAACTGTATCACCATTACAGCACTCAGCAATGATGCCATTATCCAACATGGAAGGTTTAACATGCCTCTTTTCCTCTTGTCAAGCACACTGACACTAGCCATTTGTTTGGTCATGTATACAGCAAAGAGTAGTGCTCTCCTCCAAGCGTGTTTAGCCGCCCTGCAATGTTGCAAGAGCAACTGTTCAAGAAAAAAAATAAGTGTCTTTTAAACCTCCCAGATAGAAGAATTGGTGGGAATCTATGCTAATGAAACATGAGAAAATGGGAAAATACTTGTGTGTGTGTTTGTCTGTTTATGTCATTCTGCACACCGGGAAATACTGTGTAATAACCCTAATCCCAAAACCTTAAACCCTAGTTCAACTTCCTGTCATTTTTCTGGATTAAAGCATTTAAGGAGACCCAAATTCTAAAGAACAAAATCCTCACCGGCTATTGAACACATTAGATACAAGAAGTTATTTCTCATTGTCTTACAATAATGTGCTGATGTGGATATTCAATAAAAATTTATTGGCTGTTCTGTCACATGATGAAATTAGTATTTGTATTTTTTCATAGTGACGATACACTGAAATAAAATTGTCTCAAATGGTCTTGCTGAGATTATTAAATATGTCAAGGTTAATTCTCAAAAAACACCTGCATATAGTGCTACATGACACATGTAACTCCTGTGACACCAACTTTGTGCTGATCGGCTTAACGTGAGGACAGAAAAAAGCCTTGAAAGTTCCACTGTGTTGCCCTGATTAGATAGACTTAAAAAAAATATTTCTATATATTATCAAAATATCATAATATCATAATATCAAATGTTTACATTAACAGAAATAGCCATGTACGTATACGTTACTGAGGGTAATCCAGTGTTCTGGATGTGACATGGCTGAAACAGTGCTTCGTAGTTACCTGTATTAAACAACTGAAATTTAAACTGAAATAAATTAAAACGTTATGATAATTTAAGGATGACCTCATTCTTGTCTCTGCTTGTTGTAAATACAATGGATACAAGTACTCTAAAAATCAAAAAAAAAATTGAGCATTAAAAGTGGATCTTACCTACACAAGTAGGAACCGTTCCACTCCATCCGTTAACCAGGCATTCCCTAATGACCTCTCCTTGTAGAACGTAGCTAAAAAAATGACATCGAACAGCATTGAGAAGTCTTAAGCAAGCTTATTTCATAATAAAAAATGGCATAAGCATTAATCAGAGAGATTAAAACTCATGTCTTGAGGAAGGTTAGAAAATACACTACTAGTCATAGGTTATTTATTTATTTCAATCACACTCCAGGTTAACAAACATTTTGTGAAACTTGGCTGTTTCATAATAACGACTTACAGTATCTCACAAAAGTGAGTACACCCCTCATATTTTTGTAAATATTTGATTATATCTTTCATGTGACAACACTGAAGCAATGACACTTTGCTACAATGTAAAGTAGTGAATGTACAGCTTGTGTAACAGTGTAAATTTGCTGTCCCCTCAAAATAACTCAACACACAGCCATTAATGTCTAAACCGCTGGCAACAAAAGTGAGTACACCCCTAAGTGAAAATGTCCAAATTGGGCCCAAAGTGTCAATATTTTGTGTGGCCACCATTATTTTCCAGCACTGCCTTAACCCTCTTGGGCATGGAAACTTATTTGGTTCAGATGGTGTCAAGCGTGTGTGGCGGCAACCAGGTGAGGAGTACAAAGACAAGTGTGTCTTGCCTACAGTCAAGCATGGTGGTGGGAGTGTCATGGTCTGGGGCTGCATGAGTGCTGCCGGCACTGGGGAGGGAAGCATGAATTGAGGGAACCATGAATGCCAACATGTACTGTGACATACTGAAGCAGAGCATGATCACCTCCCTTCGGAGACTGGGCCGCAGGGCAGTATTCCAGCATGATAACGACCCCAAACACACCTCCAAGACGACCACTGCCTTGCTAAAGAAGCTGAGGGTGAAGGTGATGGACTAAACCCTATTGAGCATCTGTGGGGCATCCCCAAACGGAAGGTGGAGGAGCACAAGGTCTCTAACATCCACCAGCTCCGTGATGTCGTCATGGAGGAGGGAAGGGGACTCCAGTGGCAACCTGTGAAGCTCTGGTGAACTCCATGCCCAAGAGGGTTAAGGCAGTACTGGAAAATAATGGTGGCCACACAAAATATTGACACTTTGGGCCCAATTTGGACATTTTCACTTAGGGGTGTACTCACTTTTGTTGCCAGCGGTTTAGACATTAATGGCTGTGTGTTGAGATATTTCGAGGGGACAGCAAATATACACTGTTATACAAGCTGTACACTCACTACTTTACATTGTAGCAAAGTGTCATTTCTTCAGTGTTGTCACATTAAAAGATATAATCAAATATTTACAAAAATGTGAGGGGTGTACTCACTTTTGTGAGATACTGTATATATTAACAAATCCATACTAAGATTAGCCATTCAATTAGGAGAAAAGTAATCACACCCTATAAATGACGGAGGAGTTAATGTGCGTAGGTTAGATGGTAGCCGACGTACTACAATGGCTGAGCTGCATTAGTGGACGATTTAGCGCATGCCATGCCTATTAGGCATTTTTTCTTCTGTTTTGTCTTTGAGTTTTGCCTTTTATGGAGTTTCGTGGGCGTCCCCAGATGTAAATCAGCTGTGCTTGTGATTTATGGCTGATTGGCATTTATCAACATACAACATACCCGCATGAGAACAAAGAACGTCAGAGAAAGTTTTGTTGCAGGAATTTTTTTTGTTCAGTTTGGCCTTGGAAACATTTACACGCAACTTTATTAATGACTGATGAATGAGATACAATATCAAGAAGACATTATAGAAATTATCACGATACGTGTTTTCAAGAACAACACGACCTAACCTTCGCAGAGTCAGTCAAATTCTGATAACATTCTGATAACGGCGTTTCATATCAGCTTGTTTGGACGGGGATGTGTGAGAAATCAGTTTTCCCTCAGAGCAGGCGAACGTGACAAGTTGTTTGTCAAGGTAAAGAAGAGGCGTTGTAGAATTTCCCTTTAATTTCCTTGATTAATTAATGTAAGCCAGCTCTTTCCATTACCCTTCATTGCACACTGCATAGGCTATGTCCTCAAAGGCGTTGCCCGTCTGTATGAATCGCCCGTTCGGTATCTCTCCAGCAGAACCGCACCTTTTCCCTGAGAAAGAGAATAAAAAGCTGAGCGTTTGTGTCTGTGTTTTGGCACTGGAGCTACTTGGCTGATTTAGCTAATACGTAATAGATGTTTAGTGTCATTATCTAGCAAACCGCATGTTAAATTCATCTCACAATATTTGTACTAATATCTGTGTTCAAAAGAGCTGCATGTTTTCAGCGGTGTAATCAACATCAAGTCATCATTGAAACAAAGGACTGTCAGGGGAAAGACAATTCATTTCATTACTCAGGAAAGCTAGTCCATTAAGTAAAACAAGCTTTCTGGGACACTCAAACACAGCAATGCATGTCCAAATACACATTTTTGTAGAGAGTGATTTGGTGACTCTAACCTGCCCCTAGGTGTGAATGTGGGCATGGTGCCCTGGGATGCCATTTAAGCGGTATTTATTTGTGTCAAGTTGAATAGTCAGTCGCAGAAATGAACGCAAAATCAAGCAAACTCCGCTATATTCGGAAGAGCTTGCGATTATTCAAAATTACCGCAAATTTTCTGCAGAGTTGGGCCAAAACGTGTCATGTGACGTCGTAACAACGCGCATTCAGCCGAAGTCCTCTTCGATTCACGTGCGTCGAACATGAGTACAGCTACAAAGGTCTCATTTACCAACAAACGTCACTACGAACGACCTGCAAAACTATTTAGTGCAATTGCGATTTCACCGATTCGAGTAGTTTTCTGCAAAACAAAAAAAGTACCAAAAAAAAACGTTTGGCCGTGACAAAAAAAAAAAAACCTCTGCGAAATCCTGTACAGACTGAATAGATAAGATGCTGATTACGTGTCTTAGCATCAAGTAAAACAACACTTTAGTAGTTCTAAAAGATTACTTATTATTATGTTCATTATTGATTTGGTTTTTATAGATTTTACCCTGTTTGACTGGTCACTTGGGTTTAACACAAATTTTAATAACTTATAAAAATAAGTGGAGCTATGTGAAATCTAAAACTGGGTGGAAATAAAAAGCTCCAATAAATAGCAAAAACACTATTGTGCACATTTATAAATACAGTTAATTAAATAAATTAAAAGGGTCCCTCTGATTTATAGGGGAAATATTTAATCAGTAAAAATACAATGATGTGACCTCTTTGTAAAGCCAAAATAGTAGGTTACAGTATATCAGGGGTAAAATGGCGCCTGATGTTACCATGGTTACCACAAATAGTGTAGAGTATAAAGTGATTTGAGGTGAAGACTGGGTATAGTTATGATAAAGGTAAAGAGTTTGGTGTTTATATATTTAGCAGTCTTAAGTTGTTTAGTTGTTGTTGTTGTTGTTTTGTTAGTAAACACTTACTTTTGCACTGCATCTCCAGAGGACTCCACTCTCCATGCTGACATAAGGAGACGCGCGCGCCGTGGCTGTGCGTGTAGCCGCGCGCACATCTATACATCACTCTGTCTCCGTTATTAAACTCCCGCTTTCCTTTGTACATTTCCTCCAACAGATTGTCCTGATACACAGTCGGAGAGCCACATTTACTGCCTGTATATGACACTGAGACAGACAGACAAAAAGACACAGGATGAAGTAAACACAGAAACGATACCAAATCCTGAGGAGACGCGATTTAAAAATAGCCTCAGGGTTTGAGGAAGGTCGCGCGCGCCTTTTCTTTTAGCATCCATAGTAACGTTTTTACTCACCCACTAAGTGCGCGGAGAACGCCAAAAACACCCAAGTCCACAACATATCCGCCATTTTCAGAGCTCTAACTGAATAGATTACACCGGGAGATCGGTTTTGGAACCCGTTAAAGTAATCTGATGTGGTGTAGTTGGACGGAGGCGTATCACAAAGTCCAACCCTCTTTCACACTATCTCTCTCTCTCTCTCTCTCTCTCTCTCACACACACACACACACACACACACAGCTCAGTGTGCAATATTAAATAGATACCCGAGCTTATTATATATAGCCCTCAGCTGATTCGTTATCGTCGCCATGGTAATAACCGATTCGAACCAATTGCCTAATATTGTGTAGGTCCCCCTTGTGCCACCTAAAATAGCTCTGACCCGTGGATGCATGATCTCCACAAGACGTCTGAAGGTGTGCTGTGGTACAGTATCTGGCACCAAGACGTTAGTACCAGATCCTTTAAATCCTGTAAGTTCCTCCATGGATCGGACTTGTTTTTGTCCAGCACATCACACAGATGTTTGATCAGATTGATATCTTGGGAATTTGGAGGCCGAGTCAACACCTCAAACTCACTGTCATGTTCTTCAAACCATTCCTGAACAATTTCTGCAGTGTAGCAGGGCGCATTGTCCTGCTGAAGGAGACCACTGCTATTAGGGAATAGTGTTGCCATGAAGGGGTGTACTTAGTCTGCAACAATGTTTAGGTAGGTGGTATGTGTCAAAGTAACATCCACGTGAATGCCAGGACCCAAGGTTTCCCAGTATAACATTGTTCAGAGCATCACACTGCTTTGGCCAGCTTGCCTTCTTTCCATAGTGCATCCTGGTGCCATCTCTTCCCCAGGAAAGTGATGCATATGCACCAGTGGTACTAACCACTGCATACCGGGAACACCCCACAAGACCTGCCATTTTGGAGATGGTCTGACCCAGTCGGCATCACAATTTGGCCTTTGTCAAAGTCGCTCAGATCCTTACACTTGCCCATTTTCCCTGCTTCCAACACATAAACTTCGAAAACTGACAGTTCACTTGCTACCTAATTTATCCCACCCCTTGACAAGTGCCACTGTACTGAGATAATCAAGGTTATTCACTTCACCTGACAGTGGTTTTAATGTTATGGCTGATTAGTGTATATGCTTTGACACGTACAACCTACCTAAACATTGTTGCAGACCAAGTGCACCCTTTCATGGCAACGCTATTCCCTAATAGCAGTGGCCTCTTTCAGCAGGATAATGCGCCCTGCTACACTGCAAAAATTGTTCAGGAACGGTTTGAGGAACATGATCATGAACGTGTTCAGGGTGTTGACTCGGCCTCCAAATTCCCCAGATCTTAATCTGATTGAGCGTATGTGGGATGTGCCGGACAAACAAGTCCAATCCATGGAGGTCCCAACTCTCAGTTTACAGGACTTGGTACCAGATACCACAGGACCTTTAGAGGTCTTATGGAGTCCATGCCTCGACAGGTCATTGAGTTTTATAAACTTAATAAGAGTTAATAAAATATTTCAACATCATTTTGGTGATGTTGTTAAATTTGAGATGTCGAGGCATGTTAAAACGGGGAAATTTTGGTCAAAACAAAATGTTTTGTCATTTTTGCCTGTTTTTTGAAACTTTTATTAATCCGCAGTCACATACGGTAGGTCCTCCCAGACCACCATACAAAAACAATGTACTCATAATATAAAGGACTTGTGATACTTCCCAGCACAGTAATATGGTTGTACAAAGGAACAACACTACAGATCCTGGAACCAGTGATTCCAGATGTCTCTCAGCAGCATACGTTGAAACACTGCTCTGTCATTATGTACTCTCTCATTATAGATTGTTTTTGAGTGCTTTTATAGAGCATGCTTAGTCTTGTAAGATGAAGATCCTTGGCTCTGTGTGGTAGTTGTATGTATGGAAATAAATAAATAAAGATCATCACACTTTGATTTACTAGAATGTTTTTACGCCCTACATGGTCTCCTGTCTGACTGGATAAGCTTCAATTACACTGTAATTTTTATAACATCAAGATTATCCTGTTTAGGCACAACAAACACCCAAGTGCATTGGGAAGCGTTCCAGCGCAATAAGATCAGCATGAATGCTGCGCTGACTCACTGTGTGGCCAGTAAAGAACTTTTCCACAAAAACACATCCCACTCCACCTTCTTGTTGTAAATGCTGTTGTAATGCCCATGTGAATGCACATACTGTCACTTTTAGCCTACACACTATAAAACTGAATATCGTTCATGTCACGCTATCGGCATAAATCCCAAATAAATCACAAAACCGAACACATTAGCAGGTACCACATGTTTCCATCACATCGCATTAACAATTAGCAATGTTTTCCCTTACCGCTTTATGTAAATTTTGTGGTTGACCATCATAAATATTGCTGTTAATGCCACATTTAACATCAAAACACATGCTTCCTTTGTGCTTTAGTGGCCTTTTTCGACTTCCAGATTGTTTTCCTTCTAAAGACGCTCATGAGGAAATGGGTATCAGAAGCCACTCCTGAGCTCATGACAGACATAAAATGCCCACGTCTCAGTCTGTCTGAAGAAAATGAGGTCGTAAATAATTAGGCTGTGTTGTTTTGGCACTGAAAGGAAGCTGGCTCTGAGATGGAAAAGCACGGTTCAAAGCCAGACCTTGTTTGGTTTTATTGGCTCCAGTAGCTATGTGAGAAACTGTAGTGGTTTTCTGAAGTGTTTCCTAAACAGACCCGGTTTTAGACCCTGCCTTGACCTTCTGAAATCAGAGTTTTACAAAAGATGGAAACGTTTGCTGGATGTTATTGGTCATTTGAGCCAATCTAGCATAGTGATTAAAACATACTGTGGTAAAGTGGTGAGTTTGTCATAAGGGAAAATGCTAAATCTCAAGTTTCTCATGTGTATGACGTTAATGGTGTACGTTACATGTATTCCATTTGGTGGACACTTTTATCCAGTGAAAATGACATACAAGGATGAATCCAATACTAGTGATAAGGTCCTTACTCAGGGGACCAAAGTGACTCTCTGGAAACCCTGTAATTGAGGGCACCTTCTTTCCCATTAATCCTTTTCCCAAGTCCAAATCAGAGAGAAATGGACATTTTTGCTTTGCCTGGTTTGATTTCGTTTCACGAGCAGATCTGACAGTAGTGTAGCTGCAAATCACTGTTGTTGTTTTTTTAACACGCTTGTTCTAAATATGTTATCGTTTCTATAGTAACTTCTGTTCTATTGATATGGTGAAGTTTTCAGTGAGACAACGTTTAACATTTATGGAAGGAGTATCCAGTGTCAAAGCTTTGAAATAAAGTATTTTTCAACGTTTTCTGTTTTCCAACAGTTACAGCTGCTATAATGCAAGTGATAACAGGAACTAATGTGTTTCACAGACATTAAGTTGAACTAGAAATTGCACGGCATTCTTTAAGTCGACCGGAACAAAACATTTCAGGATGTGCTAAAGAGCTTTATATTTAAAAAAAAAACAAAAACAACTTTGGAGTGTTAACAGTAACTCCACTTCATGTCACTGATCGATTTCCTATATCAACACACCTCATGTTGTATTCCTTACGTAAGCTATGTTCTAAATTTAAATGCAACGCAAAGCACTAAACTTTACAATATTTGTCTGTGCACTAAATAGAACCTCTTATACGGGATGAATTTAACATCAAAATTTATATTACGTCTTCAAATAAGCATTTAATTGTAAACTGTGGTGTATAAAAAGCGTACTGATAACTGATTTTATATCATAAGAATTTAATCACAGAATTCACTGAATGGAAAGATTGAGGAACAAAATACACATTTTGAAAAACCATACTTGAAAAGCCACGGCACTTTAATCCTCAAAAAGTAATAAAATGAGAAAACCACAGAATGTGCAATAAATATATCTGAGCAAAACAACCGAGAAAGAAATTACAGTCAGCGTGTAAAATAAAAACTATAGGTGCCTACGCACCTGCGGTGGTTGGCTCCTAATAAAACATTCAATAAAATTATGGCTTGAGGCTGGTATTCCAGTAAGGCATTTAAATTAACTTGCAAGAAAGTAAAAGTTTATTCCCACTGACATTTTGATGACACTATCTACATTTCTACACTTCCTGTGAGTGAGGACGGTGGTACTGGTGGTTGTATATGACAGACACAAAATCCAGTGTTTACAGAGATCAGAACAGTGCTGGGAAAGTACAATATAACATATAATACGATATAATATTACCTCGATGTTCCATCACCAGACAGACAAAAGGCTTGTGCAATACAACAATATTATCGTCCCTACAAGGTCCCTCGAGGATTTCACGATCGCAGGAATTAACGCAAAATCAAGAAACTCTGCAATACTAAAGTATCTAAAGTTTTCTAAAGTACCGCAGATTTGGGCCAAGACACGTTATGTGACGCCATCACGACATGCATTCTTCGATTCACGTGCGTCGAACGTGAGTACAGCTAAAAGGTCTCGTTAAGCAAAAAAAATATCACAGCGAAAGACTTTTGTCTGCGATTGCGATTTCGCCAATTCGAGTAGTTTTCTACCAAAAAACTCCAGGAATTGCATTGCAAATCTTGAGAAGAAAAAAAAGCTGCAGCACAATCGAGCATTTTTGGCTGCAACAAACACAAAAAAACTCAGCGAGATCCTTTACAGGCTGTCCCTACAAGACATCAGATTGCCACGATATCCAGTGACGCTTATCGCTGATTATATTATATTATGTTACCAGACGCCAATTTTTACATCAGTATCACACAAGCCTAACAGACGATGAAGAAAAGAATGGAGAAACTGCTGAACAAGAGCTTGATGGATGGGAAAAAATTAAGGGTGTTAATTATTTTCATTGTGCCCCAAGAGTCGGTAATTGCAATCACACAATACATCCATTCCCTTTTTAGATTTCTTTTCACACTGATCACTTATCACCGTTAACTAGCTAGTTTGTTGCTAACAAAAGACAAACATTTGTGAATTTCTTTTTCCCCCACTTTGCAGCTCGAATGATTTGAGGTCAAAAAAACGATGCCGTTAAATTGCAACACTACAGTCATGGAGACGGTGGACTGGCAGGGACAGAGGCCACGCCCCTTTTACTAATGTTAAAAGGCACAGAAAATGATATCAGTGGTACAAAGCAATACAGAGTTCAACAGCATCCATGCAAGAGACGGATTCAGTTCTGAAGGAAAATTGAGCATTTGTTTTTCTTTTTTAAAGTAAATGGAAGGAAGGTGCATCACTGTTGTGTCATTCTGATTGTGTAAGACATTCTCATCTGAGTTTCTGGGATTAGTGCCCAAAAGGATTAGCAAGACTGGTAATGCAGCTCACATGCGTCCTGATTGACTCATTATCCCGCTAGAGCGTCACATGAACATGGCACATGAACATGGTTACAGACTGAGGATTCAATAGTGGGTTGGAGTACCTCTTACACTGACCTAATGACACATAAATCATTCAATTTGGGAATGAAATAACCTTATAAAACAAGGAAAGGTCACACAATCAACTCACCACTGAGCACAAAGGTACAGCGACATATATGTCTAATTTCCTGGCAAACACTGATCCAAAGAGACTTTCACCTTTAACGCAAAAAGAATTGATTATCCAAGGCATGTCTGGTGTCTGATTACATCTTCAGATTTGCACTGGAGCTGAATACAAGCCAAAATGCTCATATTCATTCTTCAGTCATTAATAAGTGCATAGAAACAGAATGAAATTTAAAATATTATCATCCACATCACTTCCTGTTTCCACTATAGGGCTGGAGTCGAAGTAAAGACTAAAGCACTTTCTAGAGCATGCTGTTATAGGAAAATAATCAGCAACACTGGGGTAGTATCACAGCACTTTCCCAACCATTCAAAATGGTTTGTTTATAAACAAAGACAGCATGTCGTACTTTTTTTAAAAATCCGTTATACAAATACAGACTTCCTCTGCTATTGCGACACGATTACGTGGCTTATATCGATGTCTGAAGCAAGAATATGAAGATTTGTGGATGTATTTATCTCCATGTATTGTTAAAAGCAATGTTAGTCTTGTAGCAAACCTCAGACACCAAACACGTGTTGGCTAACATGTCGGCTAATGAGAACAGTGTGTAGATTTGATTGAATTTCTTTAATTGAGAAATTAAAGTTAAAGATATTTCTTTAATTGAGCCAATCATAAAGAGAGACAGACAGACAGACAGACACACACACACACACACGCACGCACAGAGTTTCTGGGCTTGGCTATGGACGCAAGATGGTTTAAGGTGTGAGTCTGACTCATTCAGGTAGAGACTGACGCCCTTGCATGTCTACGCTTCTGTCCATCGTCTCAATCTCCAGGACTCGACCAATTCAGTGTTTCCTGTGAACCACAACAGAAAGTCCACTCTCACCTTCAAAGAACACATCTGGCTCAACAAACATTATCAAAACATAAACAGTGTCAGTCAGTGCTGAAAGACAGGAAATGTATTCCACCTTCCTTCCTGCCTGGGTCTGATTCTGCTTTGGATCCTCACCAAACTGTGCTGTTTAAATGCAAAGCTAATGGACTACCTCTAGACGCAAGACTGATTACATTTGGGATAAAGAGAGGAAAAACTGCGTTCTGTTCGGGTGAAGGTAAGTTGTTTATAGACTTAGAAGTTTTCCAAGTTGTTTATACACTTAACAACTGGACGTGCGAAGGAGAGTAATTAAAGATAAATAGCAACAAAATGCTGGGAGAAAATGTAGCAAAAATACAAATGTAACAATGTAATCTGCATCTTTGCACGCACGTGTGTGTGTGTGCTTGTCATTCTCTCGTGTATACACGTATAGGTGTAGGCATACAGAGTAAGAAATCAAACTTGTTTCTCAGCGAGTTCGTCGTTCTCCTGCGCCTCAAAGACGTCTGTGGAGCTCAGCGACGGAGGCAGAGGGGTGCAGGGTGGGTTTCCGACGCTGAAGACCCGCGGCCGCTTCACCTGGTCCTGACTGGACATGGGAGTGAAGCTGTTCCTCCTCACCATCACTTCCTGTTTGCTATTGGCCTGCACACAGAGAACAGCTAGGGTGAGGAGAAGGGCACGCCGATGCCCGGTGATATACGCAAGGAAACATTTTCAAGAGCACATGCTGGCAACAAAACAATGTTCCCTATGTCTGGAACAAACAGAGAAAAAAAAAGGCCTGAAGGAAATGTTGTCAGAAAGAGACGCTGGCAGGACCCCAGCGTCAACATTACAACTACATGAAAAAAAACGTAAAAGAGGGTGTTTTTCTTTTACACCACTGTGATTTATTCAGTTTTTATTTAATTCACATTTACTTTTTCTCCTGCTTCTTCTTAACGATTTATATTATTATTAGTAGCAGTATCAGTATTATTATATCCCAAGCTGCATTTTATGTATGAAAGATCTTGTACGTATATAAATTTATTTATTCTTTAATTTATTTGTAATTCTGAACTCTCTTGTGTTGTACTTTTCCAGACTTACATTCATTCTTTATTCCGTTTTATATTTTTTTTATTCATTATTTTTATTACCTTATTATAACAAGTTATTACACGTCATTCAGACATCTTTTATTCGTTTTATTTAGAGATGACTGATACCGAATCCTTGACTATCAGACTATTCAACTTAAGCACTTTTTTTAAAAAAACAGGGAAAACATGTATAGCTAAAAACATGACTTACACAAAACCACAGATTTTTTTTGTTATTCAGTTAAAATCTTGCGAAAAAACAAACAAACAAACAAACAAGAAAACTTTTAGATTGAAAACGTAATAAAGTGTAAAGTAGACGTATAATACAAATCAATAATAACAAAAATATACAGCCATATCTCTTTATTTATTTATTTTATTGCGTTGGCTGTGTCTGTTCAAATTAATTTAGTTTGGAATTATTATTTTTTTTAAAACATGAAGTGTAGATGATATCTTAGAAAAGAGTTATTGTGACAAAATTGATCATGATATCGATGTCTTTTCACCCAGCCCTAACTGGCACGATATCCATCTTGGGTATCACACTGGTGCTGTTTCTAGTTTAATTATAATTCAAATTGAAATTTTATTATAACTGAAGTTACTTTGGGGGAGAAAAAACGAACTAAATACCTACCGGATGCTTTGTAAGCATTTTGAAAGACATTTAATTTCTAAGAATTCTTCACTGTTAGCTTTATCCAACTCTGATGCTTTTGGACTGTCTTTAAGACATTTTTCTGTTTTACGTTCTTGTCTCCAAGAGGCTTTAACGTTCACCTTGGTTTTCACTGTGGTGTCAGTTTTACTGCAGTAAACATGTCTAAAATGGAGTGTTTAGAGGAAAGCAATTCGTGAAGGTCACAGCTGTATGCTTAACAGTTGTCTGTCTGCCTTTTGTTTCAGCACAGAAGACACAACAGCGGTTAGAAACTGCACCAGCTCTGTTTAAAGGACCTTGAAGTCTGAGGGAAAAGGCATGTTTATGGCTGAGGCTGGAAACACACTGAACGGGTTTTGTGTCCAGACTATTCGGTTTTTTTTTTGGTTGTTTTTTATGTCTAGGTGCCAGTTGTTGAACGACAAGAGAAAGGAAATGAACCTTACTACTAATTTACGTCACTAAATGAAAGTTTTCCTTTCAAAGTTGTCTACACTTTGTTTAAACTTCAACTCGACCCTCATGTTGTAGCGCACGGTATTCGTTCCGAATCCATCCGGATCTATCCAGAATCAGGATCACGCGGGTTTGGGTGAAACACTGACAAAAATGAGAATAAAAATGCAGTGTAAGAAGCGGTGCAGAACATATCAAGAGAAAACTAAGACGCTACCCGGATTTGAATCGTATCTTTCGCGATGTTTTACAAAGCGAGGACAGAACGCTACATCTGAGATGTTCTAACTGAGTCTGTATTAATGCACTTAACTAACTAGTTATTTCGTTCTCACATTAACACAGCTACCGTGTTTAAAACAAGGTTTCCGGGTTAGCTAATAAATCTAGTGCTGAATCCCTCTACACTGGAGGACAGAGGGATAGACCAGAGTTTTATGTGTGTTTTTCTACAACATGTCGCTGTGATGAACATCAGCTGTGTCAAGCTCCATTTTTCGTGACTATCACTTTATTTTCGTGGTGTATGTTTTTAAAGGGTCACTGTGGGAGCTTGCACACATAAACCAGTGTTATGTGCTATGTTAATAGTCACTGCGGTCAAGCCTATACACCCACACTGAGGGGAAAAAACCCCCCAAAAAAACTAACGCTAAGAGAAACTGCACCACACCTAGGAACCAAAGTCGAACCTCAAGTCCAATCGCTGGTTGATCGCTTCAGATACTCGTGAATTCCGTATAGCGCTTCTCCACCGACAAATACGAACCAGTGACTATCTGTACGTTTTTGTCGCTTTCCTGTATTGTAAACCTTCCCGTCAAAGTAGGAGGAGTTTCTGTGGACGCAATCGAGTGTGCCAATACTTCAATCGTTAGTGAAATTACAGCATACCAGACGATGTTCAACCAACACACACACACACACACAGAGGAAACTTTCTACACCATTCGCCAGATGCTCCACTGTTATATCCTGTTTAAGTTGCACGTTAAGTGAACGGGAAGCCATGTGAGAGTCGCCCTAGTTAGACAATGTGGAAATAGCAGCAATGTGGAGGATTATGGGTAATCTGCCAAACCACCATCCAGCAGGAAAGTGCTGTTCGAGAAAAGTATTCACCATTACTGGGTTTCTCAAGAGCCACATCCTGGCCAGAACATCTCATTATATGACTGGGAAAAATGTAATGAACTTGTTTCAGCAGGTTGTCACTGAATAAATAAATAAGTAAATAAATAAGTAAATAAATCCCTTAACAAGCTTACAAACACACTCTCACACACCACATTTACAGTACAGTACCTTCACATTTCATGTACCAACTTTCAGCATTTTATTCCTAATGAAGAAATTCCTTATCCTTCATGTTGAATTATTTATTTATTTTTTTAAATGTCCAGCATGCTTCAAAAGTAAAAATGTAAAACGCAGGCATTTCGACCCAGACAGAACGCAAGGTTTAAAAATGGCAATTTTTCAATGTTCTCGAGAGACTTAGCGCACTTTACACAGGTTTTGCCCCTGATTTCCCGGTCGCTAAATAATTTCGGTCCTCCTAGAGCGATTTACTGAGGTTACCATTACTTTCGATCATATTCTAATGATTCGTGTGAATTGTTTCGCAACTAGTCAGCAAGAACAGCGCTGAGGAACAGCCGACGAGAGGAAATCAAATTCATCTGATGTAATGCGCAGCAGATCCCTGAATCCGGTTTATCGTTCGTATCTAAGTATTGGAGTGCAAGCACAAAATGGAAGCGCAATAAAATTGCTTGTGTTAGAAATTATTTGCCGTGGTGTACCACAGAAAAAAAACCAACAAAAAAAAAACAAACGCCAAAATTCCTGGAGGCGGACTATATAATATATATATTATATATAAATAGCTGCGTTTCTTTTCGTTACACCTCCAGTTCTCTTTGCAGAACAGTCAGTTCTCTCAACCAAAGTTTCTCTTACTTCTTGTTTCTCAACAAAAATAGTTATAATATTACATTATATATTTGTGGATGAGGGTGCACTTCCAGATGAAAGATAGTGCAGTCAGTGTGTCTGCAAGCGATCGTGTAGTATGCACATCCTTACAACACCAAACACCTGATCTTAAGCAACTGCTTAAAGTCGTGTAGTGTGCACATGTCCTCACATCGAGTTTAGCTAGCTATAACAACTGTTAGTAACTAGCCAGCAACATCCATGCTCTCCTGGGTGCAGTTTATTTAGGGTTTTTTTTTACTACCATTACTGTAATTTTACAGTCAACTACGTGAGATTCACACGTTTTTATCTAAAAGCATACTTTGGGAATCTCTGAGGTAACTAGTACATTAAATTAGGCCAGGGATTACTCTGGTATGCTTAACACGAATGACGTCAATACATCTTTTACAATGATGTCATTATAATTATGATATTATTGAATCACATTTTATCATATATTATTGTATGATTATAAAATCACGATAAGTAGTATAACACCTGACTGGACTAAATGTACTATGAAAAAATGCTGTAATTAACTAACTTCCGTAGCATGGAATTATTCTCGGAATGGAACTCAATCAGGAACTTCCTAAATACAACAAACATCTGAATCGTTGACATAACAGGACACTCAGATTCCTCATTAAAGTGGCGAGAAGTTTGTATCTCGAATGTGCTGCCTATACACTGATCGAGCCTTAACATTAAAACCAACTGCTTAATATTGTCTTGGTTCACCTTGTGGCGCCAAAACAGTTCTGATACGTCTAGACATGGACTCCACAAGACTTCTGAAGATGTGCTGAGGGATCTGGCACCAAGACGTTAACAGCAGATCCTTTAAATTCTGTAAGTTGCGAGGTGAGGCCTGCATGGATTGGACTTGTTTTTGTCCAGCACATCACACAGACGCTCAGTTGGATTGAGATCTGGGGAATTTGGAGGCCAAGTCAACACCTCGAACTCTTTTTCATGTTCCTCAAACCGTCCCTGAACAATGTTTGCAGTGTGTCAGGGCGCATCACCATGAAGGGGTGTACTCGGTCTGTTTAGGCAGGTGAAGGTGCTCTGCCCCAGTCGTCTAGCCATTACAATTTGGCCCTTGTCAATGTCTCTCAGATCCTTACACTTCCTGCTTCCAACACATCAACTTTGAGAACTGACTGTTCACTTCCTGCCTAATACAGTATATCCCACCCCTTGACAGGTGCCACTGTAACGAGATAATCAATATTGTTCATGTCACCTGACACTGGTTTTAAAGGTATGGCCGATCAGTGTTCATGCACATACTGTATAGCAGAGTTACTGTTACCAGCACGTCCTAAAATATTTTATACATCTTCTGGCGAATTTCCAACCCTAATAATTATATTTATTAAATATACAATGAATACTTTTTAATCTGGTTATATGGAGTTACGTTTAATGTTGTGGAACGTCCACAAAACGAAGTTATCACTTACGTTATAACAGCTATAAAACGTTGTTCCTTCATCAACCTCTCAAAAAGAGCACAAAAAAACCCAACAACAAACAAAGTTCTTACGAGTGGTCTGTTCCGGTGTGTGTTCACAGCTTCAACTTTCAGGTCGAACATGTCCACTTTACAACCTGCAAATATTAATAAAGAATACACTCAGTGCTAATAAACATTCGTTTCTTTAAAATTTAGAGATATAATATAAAGACGACTCGCAGGCAGTACATTTCATCGTGTATTTTTTTTAATGAAGTGGTTTAGCATATGAAAATTACACTAAAAGGCCAAAAGTATCTGGACACCTGACCATCACACCCATATGTAGTTCTTCTCTAAACTGTTGCCACAAAGTTGGAAGCACATAGATGTATATGTCTTTGTACGCTGTAGATTTAAAATTCCTCTTCGCTGGAACTAAACGGCCCAAACCTGTTCCAGCATCACAGTGCACCCGAAGCTCCATGAAGACATGGTTTGCCAATTTTGGATTGGAAGAACTCGAGAGTCCTGACCTCAACTCCACTGAACAGCTTTGGGATGAACTGTAACCAGAGCCTCCTCGTCCAACATGAGTGCCTGACCTCAACCTCACTAATGCTCTTGCAGCTGAATGAACACTAATACCCACAGCCATGCCCCAAAATCTAGTGGAAAGCCTTCCCAGAAGAGTGGAGCGCATTATAACAGGAAAGAATAAATAAATTTGGAGTAAGATTCTCAACACACCACATACGAGTGGTCAGGCGTCCACATACTTATGGCCATATACTGTGTTTGCAATCACGTCAGCAGGAATGCGTTAGGCCGTTAAAAATAACTTGTTGTTTTTCCCTTAAAATAGTAAGATCCTTTCAGAAAGGAACCTGAAAGAAATCATTCGCAATACTGAAGTTCTTCTTTTAATATAAAGCTGCTCATGGAAAATTACAACTGCAAAAAATTTCACAATGTGTGTTTTCACAATGCGAGAGAACGTACACCTCAAATGACGTAAATCACAGACATTGGAAAGACAAAAGAGCACGAAGAGTAAAGGTTAAATGAACCACAATGCTGTCTCAATCATCTCAGGTCCCCAATGTCCAGATGCCCACAGACACAAGACATACTGCTGATGGAAACAAGCCCACTGAAATTTTGTGGCAGAGGATGTAGTTGCAATCCGAATGAAAGGAGAGATACAATCTTTTACGAAAGTGTGGTTAAAATTCAATATTTTCTATCTCACACTGCTGCTTCATTTATCCCTGACTTTATTCCATACTTAATTCATCTTTACAAATATTCAAACGCTTTATTAATGGACAGTGAATCTGCGAGCTGCAGGAAATGCAGTGAACAGCAAGTGATTCAAATAACGGCACTGTCCCAGTAAATAAAACAAAACAAAACTATTTACCGTAAGCCACAGGGGTGAGTTTCAGCACCACATGAAGAGGACATCTCAGATAAGGCAAGTCATCTGGAACACAAACCACAGTCTACATTAGAACCCTAACAGAGACAGTGGGGTGCAAGAAGGACATGCCCACAAGGAAAATATCAGCTAACATCTTCCTGAAGGACACTGAAGGCTCAGGGCTTTCAGAATTATTTTTCTAAAATAAACTGCTAGTTAACACAGAACCCTTGGTAAACTGCTAGTAAACACAGAATCCTGGGTAAACCGGTAGTAAACACAGAATCCTGGGTAAACTGTTAGTAAACACAGAACCCTTGGTAAACTGTTAGTAAACACAGAACCCTGGGTAAACTGTTAGTAAACACAGAACCCTGGGTAAACTGTTACTAAACACAGAACCCTGGGTAAACTGTTACTAAACACAGAACCGTGGTTAAACTGTGAGTAAACACAGAACTCTTGGTAAACTGTTAGTTAACACAGAACCCTTGGTAAACTGTGAGTAAACACAGAACCCTGAGTAAACACAGAACCCTTGCTGAAGAGCCCTCATGGCAAATGTCTATGCAAATGTCCTAGAACTGAGAGGTGAATGCACACACATCAGTGTGAATGGTTGATCAGTTCTGAGTGTTTATGGGTAAGACAGATCCTGACCAGCGCTGATGTCCAAGAAGTATGCGAGCAGGCATCTCATGACGGCCTGGTGACTGATGACCAGCACGTTGCCCTGCCTCTCCAGCTCCATTATCACCGGCTCAAGTCTCTGCACCAGATCCTGGTATGACTACAGCAACCGTGTGGAGGAAAAATAGCCGTCAGCCTCTTAACAAACAATAAGATTATTAAATGTTTTTCTATTTATCTATAAATGTATTTATATTATCTATATAGCATTGTGTAAGCCTAGTATAAACAAAAGATAACTGTGTCTCCTGTACAGATATGCATTAGACACAACAGCAGCAGAACTGTCCTTGTCGTTCAGAAACAAATTCAACTCAACACTTTCCTTAACACACAGAGATAAAAAATGTGTTTATTTCTGTTTCTACAGTAATAAAGCACGGGAACAGTGCTGGTGATGCTCACCTCCCCTCCTGAGTAGCGGTAATTATATTTGTCCTGATCTCTCAAAGCAAATTCTTCAGGATACTTCTGCTTGATCATGTCGTAGGACATTTCCTCACAGATGCCCTTAAAGCAACAAAAAACCCATGTAATCTCACAATAAACATGCTATAAATCTGTAAACTCATAATAAACCTGCTTTAAACTCACAATAAACACGCAATAAACATGCTATAAACCTGCTGTAAACTCACCATAAACCTGCCGTAAACTCACAATAAACCTACTATAAACTCACAATAAACATGCTATAAACCTGCTGTAAACTCACAATAAAAATGCTATAAACCTGCTGTAAACTCACAATAAACCTGCTAGAAACCTGCTGTAAACTCACAATAAACATGCTATAAACCTGCTGTAAACTCACAATAAACATGCTATAAACCTGCTGTAAACTCATTATAAACCTGCTATAAACCTGCTGTAAACTCACAATAAACCTGCTGTAAACTCATTATAAACCTGCTGTAAACTCACAATAAACCTGCTATAAACCTGCTGTAAACTCATTATAAACCTGCTGTAAACTCACAATAAACCTGCTATAAACCTGCTGTAAACTCATTATAAACTTACTGTAAACCTGCTTTAAACTCACTATAAACTCGCTGTAAACTTACTGCAAACGCACTATAAAACTGCTGTAAAATCATTGCAAACTTGCTGCAAACTCACTGTAAACTTGCTGCAAACTTGCTATAAACCTGCTGTAAACTTGCTGTAAACTCACTGTAAACTTGCTATAAACCTGATGTAAACTCGCTGTAAACTCACTGTAAACTTGCTATAAACCTGACATAAACTCGCTGTAAAGTTGCTGCAAACTCACTGTAAACTTGCTATAAACCTGACATAAACTCGCTGTAAACTCACTGTAAACTTGCTATAAACCTGATGTAAACTCGCTGTAAACTTGCTGTAAACTCACTGTAAACTTGCTATAAACCTGATGTCAACCTGTTGTAAACTCGCTACATACTCGCTACAAACTCACTGTAATAATAAATGTAAAACTATTAGCAAAACCCTTAAAATACTTTAGCAAATGCAAAAATCTTAGTTATGCGCTGGTAAACTTACAACCCTTATGAAAGTTTTTGTAAACTCTTGGAGAGAATAAAACCCATGGAAAACCCCTGCTTCACACTTAATACATGCCCAATCTTTACTAAACACAGAACTCCTGTTAAACATGGAGGCGTTGTTAGAGCCCTCGCCCTGTAGAGGGTCTGAAATGGCTGTAGCAGGTGTCATGTGGAGGCGTTCTGACTCACAGCATCAATCTCGTTGAGGATTTTCCACTGTTCGTATGGAACGCCTAGAGCCTCGGCCGTCTGGATGGTGCACTTCAGCTGGCTCGTCCACACCTTCAGATCCACCAGCTGCTGGTCCACTACGAAATTTCGCAGAGCCACAGCAAACTGCACACACACGCACACAATAAACACACAACACACACACAATCACACCCAGATGGTCGGATTTGGTTCAGACCCAACTCAGTAGTTACACACTAATACTAATCCCCCTCACACACCACAGCTTATTAGTGGAGTAAAAACACTGTGGTTAAATACGTTTACCCAGCCGCAGACGACTCAGATCTGCGTAGTAACGTGAATAATAAATACCATGACATCATTTCCTGATGTCCTGAATTCAGGATTGACACCAGTACAGTGATGACGTATTCATTTCCTCTTATTCAGTAGTATGTGTATGTACACAAAATTCAGAACCTGTGTTTGAATTCAGTAGCTCAGCAGTAAAAGTGCATGAAATGTCGCACATGATGTCTTACTCTACATGTGTCAGAGTTTCCTAAGCTACGTTAAACCTCGCTGAGTTGAGTAACAATGTCGGGGCTTTGCTAGTTTCACGGTAGGGATTAACTGATGTCACTCTGACTGTGAAGGATGAAAACAATCCTGCTTTATCTGATTGAACCATAAGGACTTTCATATATTTTGCCCTTTATTCTGATGAGATTATCTTTACAAGTGGTACGTGAGGTTATTCCAGTCACAGCTGGTCATGATATTAAATGTGAGGGCGACAACCTATCAAAAACATCTACCCAAAGCACAACAACGAAACTGTTATTACCACTGAACAATGCATTATAGGATTATGTCACTGACGGCTTAATAAGAATTACGATGTCTGTTTATTTCTTATATTATTTATTATTTTTCACTCTCACTCTGTACTTCAGCCATTCGGAAATATGAAAACTGTGCTACTTATAAACTAGTAATTGTAATAACAATAATAATAATATATAACACTAGCAGAACGTTAAAGAAGACTATGAGGAATGGTGTGTGTTTCGGTGAATGCAATCGTCCACCTCTTTCCCGTGAGCGGACAGGCCCGAGTCGCCCCCGATCAGACGCTGCACGTTGTGTTCATTCTCTCCATGACGGCAGAAGTAGATGGTGTGTTTGTGCACCTGGATATTCATTAGGTAGTACACGATCTTGCTCTGGATGTAATCCTGCACGCGGTTCACCAGGAAACGCTGGCCTACGTTGATCACCTGGATGAAAGAGCGCTCTCTGCGAACACAACGTTGATTTCTTTTCAAGTTTTCCATTACGTATAATATTTAATTATTTGCTGGATCATGTGTAAAGAGGATAAACACAGCTCTATTGCCTGTTGAGCTTTAAAATGTTCAGTCTAATGAATCCGGCTTGTCTGTGTATGTGGTTATCACTGCGTGTGTGCGTGTGTGTGTCTGTGTGTGTGTGTGATGAATCACAGCCCATAAAAATATGAATGTCTTCAAAGGCTTGGGAGTCTCTTCTCTGGAATTCTGATCGTATCTGACTGCTTCCTGTCCCCTTGAGCTTTCTGTTTTAGTTATCCGAAGATTTATTGAGAAGAGGAGTGATACACTGAGACAAATCATCCCTATTCCCACAAATAAATCCAGGAAAATGAGTAAAACTGGATAAACCAACTGTTTCACAATAACCACAACTGGAGGAAACACACACACTGGCCTGAGTCTTGAGATGAAAACACAAATCGCAGCTTGTACACGTGGACACGTGATCTTTATCTCCCCCTGCTGGTCAAATCTCAACACTACACCAACAAACACACGTTCTTACTTGTCATGTTGGTCTGGGTCTAATGGCTGATATGTGACTTTGTAGCACTCGATTCTCTTCAGAAAGTCCTCCATGACGCTCTCGCGGTCTCTCTTGGGATAGTCCGGACTCGACACCTTCACGTCCTGGCGTACAGTAAAGTAGATTTCATCGTTTATTACGTGATCTTATTTTACATAACTTATTATAAATTCTATTTGCTAACAACATATTACTTCCATCCATCCATCCATCCATCATTTGTTATGAGTCATCCGAATACAGATATGGTCATGTGACCAAAGCTACTTTATAACGACATCTATTAATCAACGATAACATCCTACTGTGGTGCTTGAAAGTTTGTGAACCCTTTAGAATATTCTGCATAAATATGACCTAAAACATCAATCAGATTTTCACACAAGCGCTCAAAGTAGCCAGAAATATTATACTTGGTCATGTATTTATTGAGGAAAATGATCCAATATTACATATCTGTGAGTGGCTAAAGTATGTGAAAGTTTGCTATCAATATCCGGTGTCACCCCCTTGTGCAGCAATAACTGCGACTAAATGCTTAAGCTAACTGTTGATGAGTCCTGCGCATTGGCTTGGAGGAATTTTATCCCGTTCCTCAGAACAGAACAGCTTAAACTCTGGAATGTTTGTGGGATTCATCAATGAACTGCTTGTTCTCCTTTGTTCGTGTCATGATACACTTCCACAAACTTGTGCTGTGACTCTGATAGATCCCTGGTCTTTAAATAAAACAGGGCGCTCGCTCACACCTGATCGTCGTCCCATTGATTGAAAACACCTGACTATAATTTCACCTTCACACTAACTGCTATTCCTAGACATTCACATACTTTTACCCCTCACATATATGCGATATTGGATCGTTTTTCTCAGTAAATAAATGACAAAGTATAATATTTTTGCCTCATTTGTTTAATTGGGTTGTCTTTGTCTACTTTTAGGACTCTTGTGAAAATCTGATGTTTTGGGTCATATTTATGTATATGCTCAATGTTTTATATGTTGTTTCATATCTGATTTCAGTTTATTTGTGGCTTCATCAGTATACACTATTAATACGTCGCCTACTGGATATCTCTTGAACTGCAATAACAAATATACTTTAAATTAGGTTTAATTATGAGCCGTAAATATTGTTTCTAAGGGTGGATTTGAAAAGGAGCTTTAATATCTATCTATCTATCTATCCATCTATCTATCTATCCATGATTCTGTACACATAAACATACACACAGACATCACTAAGCTTCCCATTAATTATGCAGTACGTCACTGTTTTAGTTCAGAGCCGTGCAGAGATTCGTTCAGTGCAGTAAACATACCATTATATTTTCAGCGATGACATCTGGATCGTCGCAGATCGACTCGACAAAAAACACCTGGAAGGAACGAGCAAAGTTTTCATACGAGAACACAAACAACAGTCTGACGTTGTCATTTCACGGCCTGTTCTTTCATCATTTCCTTTCGCTCACGCAACAAACCACCGTATTAATGGCACTTGTGATACTGACACTCTATAGAAACATCCAACAACATAACAAGTGCACATGTTATACACATTACGATATATTGTGTATAAAGGCAGGCAATGTGGCGCTTCTTTGCATTACTGTAATATATGCATTTTTAACAAAACGTGAAAGCTATCAAATCAATTATTTTATATTGTCATTTCTAAGTTGTAATCGTTAGGCCTCAGTGGTATTTAAAATGCTGTATAAGAAAGCATTCTTAATTATTTAAGAATTCACAGCTCCAGAATTATTGGCACCCCTGGGGGATCTGAAGTGAGTGCTTCTAAATTAAAGGGTGTAGTCTCAGATTACAAAATGCAGGAGTGCCAATAACTCTGACCGAATAGATCCAATTTGTGTAACACTTTTGAAACCTTTCCGCTTGTAATTTTAGCGAAAATGTCTGTTATTCTTTCCAGGTCACATATGTGCCTACAAAAATCCCTTGAGTAGCTAAAGGTGATTCAAGCTGTAACCACTTTCATTTGCTTGCTGCTAATAAAAAAAACATTAAAAAAAAATTTATAAACAAGGTTTTTATTTGCCTTAGAATGAATTGATTTAAATGAAATGAGTTGAGATTTTACTAATTGAACCACGAAGCCATTTTTTTTGCTTAAACTTTTTTTTTAATGTATGGACCAAGGGCACCAATAATTTTGAAGCTGACTGTAAAAACGCATAGGAGTCTCTGACCTTATACTGGTTCTCCTGGGCGAACTCCAGGATGAGATCTCGCCTCTCTCGAGTCGTGTTCGTGGCATCAAACACCTGCAGACGTGTAAACGCAAGAGATCACTTCACGATGCTGTTTAAAAAAAATAATAATAATAAAATCTCAGTGGACGAAATCTGGATGAAAATAAAATCAGGAACAAGACTAAACTTCATAAAGTGAAACAATATGACCTGGATTGTTCCTTCTACTCAATTTTATTATCCAACTATCTATAAGAGTTCATGAGCGCGTTCTCGGTTGACGTCTAAGGGGGGAAAGTATTTAATATTCTGGAATCGAGTAGCATTTTCATGATTTATTTATTTATTTTTACACATTTATATGCTTGACAGATGTGATATAGAGAAATATAGCAGTGAAAGAGCAGTTTAAAGTAAACGGGAAGCTCACGGCGATCTGTCCGCCCTCGTCGTTTAGGTAACTCTTCACGTCCTGCAGAGCCACGAGAGCGCACTTTCTGAGGAGACACAATCAGCAAACAATCAATACCCAGGACTCAAACTCCATTATCGTTCGTTACTATACGAGTAACAGCTCATTCACAGAGGCTTATACGTTTGTAGACTTCAGGTTTTCTGACATCTTCACGACAGAAGAGTTTACGCTTTGTGGGTTTTTTTTTTCTCTCGGTGACACGAGAAGCTGCTTTCTGTCTTATTAACAAATGATGGGAAAAAAAGAGGTGACAGAACGAATGTTTATAGTTGCCATAATCAAGGGATAACAGGAACTAACTCGTTTCACAGCATTAAAGTAACTACGAAGGGGATAAAAAGTATGACGTATCGTTCTCGTAACCGATCGTTGGGAAACAGCTGTAGTACAAGAGGAATAAAACACTTTGCGACATGCTGCTGATGGAAAATAATCAACTTCAGGAAGGTAACAGCAACGCCGCTTCATTGCGCCACTCCACAGCTGCTTGTTTTCCTATAACTGCACATAATAACATATAATAATTCGAGTTCGCTTTGTAGATGCTTGTAAGTCTGGACGGACGCGATCGCTTAACGAGGGCGCCAATACTTTTGCTATTAAATGTACAGTTATAATGTGGAACATTAAAAGGTCGCTCCCTCACTTCCTGATCCTCATGGCCTCGGCATTGTCGTGTCTGAAGAAGTCGAAGGATTTATATGAGCGCACGGCCTCACGCCGGTACTCGCCCAGGTTAAACACTGCATGGAACACACACACACACACACACACACACACACAGCAGTCAGAATCTCATGTAAATGCAGGGTTACAATTGATTGATTCCATTTTTAAAATTTTATAATTCATTTTTCGAGCACCTTTTGTGGGCACTCCGATCCAGTTGAGGTAGCGAGTCAGCTTCTTCGACATGTAGGTCTTGCCTCTGGCGGGGAGGCCGATCATGACGATCAGCATGGACGAGTTGGTCATGTAGGACGCCCACGCTGAAGAGAATAAGTGCAAAACAGTAATTCATATGCATTTTCCACAACGTGACATTATTTCTGTGGGCGGGACTTCTGTTTCTGTATATTTTCTCTATCCGCCTTCCTTATATGGTCATTGCTTCCTGTTCTCTCCTAAAACCTGTTCTTCCTTATATGGTCATCGCTTCCTGTTCTCTCCTAAAACCGCTTCAGAAATTGAATGTTTCATCGTCTCCTTAAAGTCAGGGTTGCCGAGCATTCAGGTTTCCTATCAGCGTTAAGGTTTCATTCTGAGGCACGGAAGCGAAAAGTGTGTTTTCCGTCCCACACACCCGGTACGCGTGGGACAAAAGTCCACTAAGCTGCTACCCAGCAACGAGGCATCTGTGTTTGCTTTCAAATTCAATTTCGAGTGGCTTATTCGTTTGAAATGTGAGGTTTGGGAATAATTAAAACGGCCAAATTGAATTCTTTACTTCCTGCTATCAGATGTCATCCACTCTGGAGTCTGTGCTGTGAAGGTTCTAAAGGTTTTCTGTTTCAGCATCGTTCCTCACTGTCTGACTTCCTGTCATGCAGACATCAGCTTACAGACTTCCTTTCTTGACTCCACGGAAATAATACTGCATATTGCTAAACGGTGCTATGACAACTGCAGTATAGCTGCAGTCCGGTGGTAAAGTTACAGCACTTTACCAAAGGGCTGACACCGACGACTCCTTCCATAAATGTTAAATAAACATGTCCTCACGGAAAATTTATCATATCACCAGTCACACATGGTTTCACTTACAGCATTTCTTCTCGCTGGTTCTTGGCTCGCACTTCCGGTTGTTCATCTCCATGGCTCTTTGCATGCTGCTGCACCACCAAGGGGCGTGTCCTCACTTTTACGCTGCAAACAGGAACAGCAGAGATGTGGTCATATGGGTCGCTGATGAATTTGACATCAAATCACATCTGACTGTTTGTTTTTTTTCACTCTTGTGTCACTAATTCATGCTGCTCTCATTAAAGCACACAGCATCCAGCTCAGGCTGATTTAATCACTGTAGTGCTGTAGGTATTTTCCCCAAAAACCTCATTCATAATCATTATTAGGAACCACAGCGCAACTGTTAAGCCAGTACATTCTTAATGCAATATTTATTTAATCGTCTTGTTCACACATGTTACTAAGATAAGGACATGACTTAATTATTTCACTACCATATATTACTACGTTACAGCCATGAATTAGTGATCTTGTTCTAGCGTGTTACTATGTCGTGGGCATGACTTATTTACCTCATGTACTCATGTTATTAACTTTTGGTCATAACTTGCCCATTAATATTTTGTGGCCACGACTTACTTATCTCATCCCGCCTATTATTAAATAAATTCCATGACTTAATTATCTCATTTCCTTGCATTTCTATGCCGTGGCCATGACTTGATTATCTCGTTTTCTTGTGTTATTAAGTTGTGCCCATGACTTAATTATCTCGACCCTCATGTTACGAAGTCACCATGACTTTATCTCATTCTCTTGCGTTACTAAGTCGTCGTCATGACTCAGTTATCTGGTTCTTGTGCATTAATATGCTATGGTCATGACTTATCTTTTTCCCACACATTATTACAGTAAACCAATGCCACGACTTAATTATCTCAATTCCTTGCATTACTATGTCATGACCATGACTTAATTATTTCGTTCCAGCGCATTACTATGTCATGATCATGACTTAATTATCTCGTTCCCTTTCATTACAATGTGATGATCATGACTTAATTGTCTCGTTCCAGCGCATTACTATGTCGTAATCATGACTTAACATAATCATAATCATGACAGGGGTGTACCTGCGGCAGGTAAACTGGACCTCGCGCTCGCAGGGCAGTACTGGGGAGGGGGAGGGGTGAGGGGGAGGAGGAAGAGGGAGGGGCTTTAACAGGGAGTCATATTTTGAGTGAAAGGAATGTATTAATGTTCTATCGAAAATAAACAGGTTTTTAGCGATTACGTATTTATTGACTTTTTATTATTCAAGCACTTTATAAGCACCACTAGATTTTTAAAAATGTCATATTTTCAAGGTTTTCCAGCACTAAAATTTCAAAAAGCCAAGTTCAAGCACCTTGAACGACCCTAACTAATAAATAATATACTATAATATACTATACTATACTATAATATAATATAATATAATAACAACCCTTATTATATTACACTCTATTCAGGACACCAAATGTCAATAACAAACAGAGGACATTTATATTCCGCAGGTTGCCTCCATTTGTAACGGCTGGGACATACGCTTACATTAAAAATACTGACTTACCCTGCTTGCAGGAAAGAATTAAACTCAACTGTTATCTCTATAACCTCATTCCGAATAAAACACACACACTCACACACACACAGTCGGGTCAGTGTGTTCTCACTTTCTTAGCTTCACTATAAACAAAACTAAAGCTTAATAAGACGCGCGCGCAGCTTCTCGTTTTACTTTCAGGAAGTACCGCAGCGGGATGATGGGTGCCTCTGACAAGTCCCACCCCCTGCGCTATGATTGGCTGGACAGTTGAGAAGGCGCTCACATCTCCATAGCAACCGTAGTAACATTCCAGCTCGTGCACTATGACTGGATATTTTTCGAGCGTGCTTAAGCGAGCTCTGATGATTGGCTGTCAAGCACGTCAATCAACCCTTAGCATTTTTGTTTTGGTGTGGATTTCTTAGAACAGCTTGCACTGCTTCCTGCTGATTTGTGTTACTTATTTAATGCTTTCATTTAAAAAAATTACATGTAATTTTTAAAAAAATCATAATATCAATATTGAATTTATAATAATATTTATAATATTGTTTATTTATACTTTTATTTATATTTATTCTTCATAAATATTACATATATATATATATATATATATATATATATATATATATATATATATATATATATATATAAATAATATTTTAATTTAATTGCGATGCGGCCTTGGCTGTTTAATGTTATAAGTAAACCAAAACCAATGAATAATAATGAACCAATTAACACTCGTTTTACTTTTAGATGAAAATGAAATCGATTGAACAGATTTTAACTAATCTATTTTGAAGAATATTTAAATCTATTTATAATTTGACTGAAGTTTGATTCTGTGCACATCTCTACAGATCGACGATAATTTTGTCTGTATTATTCTTTAAAATAACATTCTAGGTAATGTTATCTGAATTAGCATCAAACTATTCTTTTAATGTTTACACAGTTGTAATACCGGGTTTGTGTAACTTTGTTCTTTATATTAGTTTACACTTGTCTAATGAACTTGAACAGCTCGTTATCAGGACCCTCCTGATTTTAATCATCGTAAAGTTGTGTGGCTCATCCATTAATATACCATAGCTCCTTGATAAACAGCATACATGTTGTTAATTTTTTTTTTTTTAATTCCCCCAATTTGGTCATCTGCCAATTGCTCAGAGACTGCTGCTCATGCTGCATCACAGGGCAGCGTAACACACTCGGAGGAAAGCGCTGTCTACCCTCTTCCACATACTTGAGCTCACAGATGCCCACGATTGGCTAGTTTCATTGTGATTGACAGGGAGGGAGAGTATGCCCCTCCCACTCAGTTTTGCTCTCATGGACTCCTAGCCTCTGGACTATAGGCCACTTGGGAGCCACGGGATGCATTATATACAGTGCCTTGCATAACTTTTCCACATTTTGTAGTGTTATAACCTGGAACTCAAATGGACTGATGTTTACTACAGAGTATGCTTATTATTTGAAGGTGCAAAATATTTTCAGTTGTGTCACAAAGTTTCATTAAACAAACAAAAAACAAACACAACAGAGTCAATACTTTGTACAACCACCTTTGGTTGCAATTACAGCTTCAGATCTTCAAATCTGGGATAAGTCTCTATCATGAGTTATGCAATCACAACTTTTTTTAAATGTAAAAATGCTAATTTTGCCAGGTATGTAGATTTTCACTTATTATTAAATATTGTGTGTATATTCATGAAATAGAAGTCTAATGAATCCCAACAATTGTAGTGCTACATAATGTGGGAAAGTTCAAGGCAGTGAATACTTGTGCACAGCACTATACATTGCACATACATTACATTATGTAAACTTCCCTATTATTTATGCAGCCATTATATTCAGGTTCTGGAGAGAAATGAGGAACAAACCCTGATGCTGCGCTCCACTCCTCTATACTCTCTATAAGGAATTGTAATCCGAGTCACACAAACACAACCAGACTTCTGTTCTTTGTTTTCCATTACACTTTTGTAAAGGAAACATCGCCCTGCTGTGGCATAAGTGTTCATTTGCTTGCTAAATAAGGCCTCAGCCTTGCGACTCTTCCAGGCATCGGAGTGTGTTTGTTCTGCGAAAAAACCTCTCAGGATGTAGGACGGCAGGAGCTTCCAGATTCCTTTGCCTTGTAAGGCTAAAGGCCTGCGTGGCTGCCTGAGGCACGATGTTGACCTTATTGGCTGAGTCACGAACTGGGAGGTGTGGTGAAGACGCTGAAACGTTAAACAAACGTCCCGTGCTGTGGGAGAAGCAGGAGCAAGACCGAGGCTCACGCCGAACCTGCTGCCACTCAACACCGAGGTGAGCTTAACACATCACGCTTAGTGTTCATAGCAATGCTGTTTATGCTGCTGTCAATCTCTGAAAGTGTTTTGTTTGTGTCATTTTCATAGTAGTAGTGCGTAATGATTAAGGAAAGCGTCTCAATTGTGCGTTTGGATGTGTTAATGAGCCGAAGACCGTTATTAAAACGTGAGCACTTGCCAGGTGTTTAATCCTCCTGCACTGGAAAAATAACCCCAAGTATAATACGTTTCCTGAAGAAAATTATATTTACACTGAAAGCGTCTGTTACAGTTTTTTTCTTCTTCACTGCTTTACATTAATTTCTCTGATCTTTAAAGTGTTGTTGCACTGCAACTTTGTACGTACCTTTCTATTTTCTGTACAGCTAATTTAATATTGTTTAAAAATATATAATTTCTACACTAAAACCTTTTCAATAAACAAGAAACATTGCCCAGAAGAAAAAAAAGAGCACAAGAGCTCACTGAATCCGATTTACTTCTCCAAGACCTCACTTATCAGGAATTTGGCTAGACACGAGACCCTTTTTTTTTTTGCAAGAAGCACAAACGCTAAACAAATGAACAGTGCAAATAATACAGACTACGATATCGACTAGTATAATAATGTATTTCATATCACTGTTAAATAGTATAACGTCCTATAACTAGTGTGGCATTCAAATACACACAAAAAAAGAATGTCTATTTAAAAAAAAAAAAATTCCTGAACTGCACAGAACTGCACGAGTTGTAACTCTGAAGAATTTTGGCTATGAAGTAATTGACGCAGAAATAAACATCTGATAACATTCTTCTACTTTCCTCTGGGGTTAAGTGAGGTGAAGTGGAACAAGGGGTGGACTTCAGCTTACAGTGAAATAAACATGGCCACAAATGACATTCAGTGGTGATACTAGGACATAGCAGCAATGCAGTTTCGGGACAAATATGGTTAAGGTTTGGCAAATAAGAGGCAGTTATGACGGACGTTTTGCAGCCAGGGAGCTTTAACTGTAAATAATGTCATGGACACCCTCAGTACAGGCTGAACTTCTGAACACAATGCAACCATTCACATATTAATCCTATTATTTAAATGTCACAATGGTGTTTTGAATATTTATTGCAGTTATAGGAATACAATTTAGATCTTGTTAGAGTGCATACATTCAAGTTTCTCCACAGAATTTGGACCTGATCTGGACCCAGATCAACCCCAAAACATTTAATAACTTAAACTCTATTTATTTCTGTTTTATTTCCTGTCCATATCGTATCCAAGATAGTGTATTTTCGCTTAGTGGTTGAGTTGGTGCTGCAGTCCTGCAGTCAGACACGGACGAGTTCATTGCTGTCATTCCACAGAGGGATGTGGGAGATGAAAGTGGTTAGTATAGGCCATCACTAATTTGCAATCGGGGTGTGCCGTGGATGGCTGAATGCTCTGAATGCACTGTATGAATGCTGTAAATTGTTTGACGTTTGGCAATTCAGTGATTCCCTCACTGAGGTTTTTCAGAACGTTATCGATTTCTTGGTATAAGAGTCTCAGTCAGGGCTGTTTTGTGGTGAGTTAGTTGATTTGTCCAAATATTAGTATCCTGGCAACCCCATCGATTGTTCACAAGGACTCCTTTTGCTATGATTTAGATCGAGAAGTCAGTTTATGGTGCCCTGGTATTAATTCGGTAGTCAAGAACGTCAAAGACTGTCAAAAATCAAGGCCTTTCAAGATGGAGTCCAAATGAAAATAAGACCAAGTCAAGATCAAAACCAAAAAAACATCAAATCGTCAGCTAGTTGGCTTTTATGTGAATCGCATAATGATTATGATGCTGTACAGAATAAGGAATTACTTCCTGTCCAACTTTGTGCATGAGGAAAGAAAAGACAAAGAGAATTAATGTTTTTTTAATATTATTATTATAAACTCTAGGCCAAGACCATATTTAGCAAGACCAATGCTAAAGACAAGTCCAAGCAAAAATGTCAATAATTCCAAGACAATCCAAGTACAAATGGCAGTAATTCTGAGATAAGTCCAAGTCAGTATAGAAAATGTCTCGAGCCTGGACTCAAGTCCTACAGTGCTTGTCTAAAGTCCAGTCCCAAGTGGCTTCCTGTTATAGTACATTATGTAGGATGTAGAAGCCCATCTTTCAGACAGAGCCATTTGGAATTCTGCCAAACCCAACAATGCAATATTCTTATTTAATCTTTCCACTTGCCAAGGTTTTGAGGTTTGGCGCTGTTCGATACTGGATAAATAATTAACAAGCAAGAAATTTTAAGCCACTCGACTCAATTATCAGCTGACAAAAATGTTGCAAATGTTCCAGTAACTGGAGGCTGCATTAGCATACATGCTTCCCTCCTTTAAGTCAGTTTTAGACTGTACAATTACAGCTGTCTTTTAAGACTATTACTTTTCCCACTGTACTAAATAAAATCTTGGCTGAAATTCGATAACAGACTATGCGATAACATTCTCCCTTGCAGAAGCATATCAGTGAAAATCCCTATGATTATCTCTTCTTACATAATCACTCGCCATGATCCAGAATTCAGCTCGAAAAACAGGCTTGCATAAACAGTAAAATTCTTCAAAGTGAACTTGGTGTAATAAGAATTTTTTTCTCTCTGTTCATTAGCATGTTTCACTTAAGTCCTGCCATTGCCACGACCATATTTGTTGCCGTCATAGCAGTGCTCGAGACCGCTAAGATCAACTCATGATCAAAGAATTCTTTAGTCTGCAGCAGCAAAGTTTGACCCAAAAACATACAAACCAAGCGAGACGGTAAATCAGCACCAATCATCAACACCAATAGACCCGATTGTGTGCAAATTCAAGATCCACATGAATCCAGCTCCATTGACTTATTCCTGCACTCTTAGAATAAAACACCCAAAGGGATCTTCAAAGGGTTTGTCTGTAGCTCTTCGGTTCTGTGTAGAATAGTACACTGGGTACTGGAGGGCATTCTTTCAGTTAAGGTTGCATGTAGAATCATCAATTTTAACCATCCAAAAACCCTTGAGGAACATCTTTTAGAGTGTACTAGATACTCATCAACCTTTCCTTTAAAGGTCAAAACTCCTCAGCCAAAATGTCTGCTGCCAAGCGTGCCAAGGGGAAGACAACGAAGAAGCGCCCCCAGAGGGCGACTTCCAACGTCTTCGCCATGTTCGACCAGTCCCAGATCCAAGAATTCAAAGAGGCTTTCAACATGATTGACCAGAACCGTGATGGCTTCATTGATAAGGAGGATCTTCATGACATGCTCGCGTCTCTTGGTAATTGTTCAGAAAAGCAGTATACGCAGCATGTGCGATAATATCTTTATCTGATGTGCCACACTGAATCCTGTCTTTCAGGAAAGAACCCCTCAGACGAGTACCTGGAGGGCATGATGAGTGAGGCTCCAGGTCCGATCAACTTCACCATGTTCCTCACCATGTTTGGAGAGCGACTCAACGGCACCGATCCCGAGGATGTCATACGGAACGCCTTCACCTGCTTCGACGAGGATGGTTCAGGTAGCTTTCAGTTTTTATGACATACACTCATACAGCCATGGTGTAACCAACCTTTCATGGCATCATCCACCATGACGTACACTAGGTTTATTTCCAAACAGAATGTTAGTGAATGTGAATGGTTACATTTCCATCAAGGTGTCCTCCCATCATTCTTTACCACATACATCCACTAGTTTAAAGCTTTATTTAGATAATATCTCATTGAAAATGGGACAAACAATAGTCCAATCCCTAATGCCTTCCTACAGAACATAGAGTGCATTATGTAGACTGTAGAAACCCATTAAATAGGAGTGATGTTCTGTCTAAAACTGTCGTTTCTTCAAAAATGGGTTATCTCTGGTTCAATCCCAAATCCTCACCCGAGTACTCAGTATAAACACCAATCACTCAAATCGCTGTGTTCGAATTCTCTATTATAGTCCCCTGATTTTACATGTCTCATCCTGAAGGCTTTATCCATGAGGACCAACTTCGCGAGCTCCTGACCACCATGGGCGACCGTTTCACAGACGAGGAGGTCGACGAGCTTTTCCGCGAGGCACCGATTGACAAGAAAGGAAACTTCAATTACACAGAGTTCACACGCATCCTCAAACATGGTGCCAAAGAGAAGGATGACATATAAATAAATAAAAAAAAAACAAAGAAACAAAAAAACAGGATACAAGATTTATTGAGCGTTCATCTGAAATCAGGACTGTTCTCAAAATGCTGATTATACGTTGATGATCTTACTGTGTCTGCATAAGTACTCTGGGGGTTGTTTTGCACACTGATTAAGCCTAATTTAGCCAGGTTTAATGTCTGTCTGCAAAACAATCCCAACCAGCTTCAGGAGGGCTTTATTCTGTCATGTTTACTGCATACCGATATCATTATTTGTCTAAAGGCAACAATTTACCCACCTACAGCTGTGGAATCAGCATTGTTTTAAATTTGGCCATGAACCCAATCTCTTTCTCTCTCTCTCTCTCTCTCTCTCTCTCTCTCTTTGTTGAACAGAATAAGAAAAGATTATAACTGAATAAAATAATACTGTTTTGCTTTCCACAAATCTCCCATTGTTGCTGAGAATAAGATCAACGTCTTGTGATTGAAGTGGCCGGTATGGTGGAGATCAGGTCTCTGGTTAACCTAGTGCTTTACAAGGAATGTTGGTTACCAATGGTGATGTTCTATCTAGGATAATAGTAGAGAAATTCATAATCTAATCCAGGAATAGAGCAGAAAAGTCGAAGGGCCTTGCTCGAGGGTCCGACAGTGACTCTCTGGAAATCCAAGGATCCAACGTCATGTCAATTGAACGTCAAGGAAAATGAAAACAACTACACTACACTCCTTTCTGAAAGGTTAGACATTTGTTATAGTTCTTCCACAGAGTCAAAACAAATTGTAAGGAGTACTAGCTAATACCAGCTAACATCGTATGAAGGATACCATTTGTTTCCAAAATCGTTTCACAATAAAAAGTCACTGCAACATTTTGAATTGTAGGAACATTATCACACAGAGTTCCTTATTGCTGGGGAACTATGTGTGAGCCATGCTCAAATAACCTTTTGTAGCAAACCATTATTACAGCAGTTGTTTAAGGAACATTGTTATTTTCGGAACGTCATGCCCTAGCCTTCTTAGAGCCTGGCAAAAACTCAACGTTCTAATAATGTTCTCTGGTAGATAGGTGGAACCTTTTTGAACCTTTCTGAGAGTGTACCACTGCTCTTTATGCTATGTGAGTGCAATATCCTACATGCTATTGCTATTTGAAGATGTTGCTTGGTATAATTTGAGGTCATTTTTCTGTGAAGCCCAAAATTCACAATGAAAAATGAAACAGGTTCAACTGTAAACCAAGAAATCAATCAGACTATATCTCTTTCGAAGCCACAGGTTACGTTACCGAGTATGCCAAGTATGTAAACCAAGCCTTGAAAATGTTATTGCTTTTCATGAGAAGGATTCTCAGTGCTAGCTGTGGTTTGTACGTTTCATAAATTCTTCCGGCATAACTCCCTGTTCAGGACAATCCGTTCTCGCATTAAGTCTGTGTATATGACCCTACTTTAATTACCATTTCTTAGCCCTCTGGCCCTCCTCTGCTGCCTTCCGATACCGAGCTAGGACTCTTAAAACAAACAAATCCATGATGTCGGCCAAGATAAGCAGCACATGCCTTCCTGTACCACCCTGTTTGGGAAAGAATGAGACCGACTCAATATGCCAGCAGCGTCCCAGCCACTCTTCTGATAAGGAATAAACACTTCTATTTTTATATATATATATTTATATCCCATTACATCTTAAATAAAACTTTATTTTTTTGCTGTTGTAAAATATTCCCACAACACCCCTATAGTCTACACAGTATAACATTTCATCACCTAATCCTCATTTGCTTTATGTGTAAAATAAACATTTAAAATAACAATGATGCCCTTTCTTGATGGGAAACGTGACCATGAGAGCAGCATGGGTTCTGAATCGGGGGTAATAAAGCTCTGATCTCGGACCAGACACCTCTGAGGATGCACATTTTGTATAACAAATGCTGCATTCAGGCGCTCATCAGAAAGTCAAACATACTAGAGATCCAACGCTCCATTCAGATACGTGCTGGAAGATACATCGACGATTTTAAAAAAATAGAAAAAAAAAAGTGAAAAGGAAGGAAGAGGAAAGTGTTGGCATTACATAGGAGTAAGGACTGAGATGCATAAGGTATATATATTTTTCATGTTGAGACTTTATCGTCATATCCACATACCTGCAAATTCGCCAGTGTTCTCTGTCAGAGCATACAAAAGGTTTCTCGTAAACTTGTGTTTATCCCCAAATTTCCCCACTTGTAAATACAACGTCATCAGTTGTTTGAGTGAAATTTGGTAATTCCCATCATCTGACTTGAATGCAACTGTGATTAGAAACTTTTGCAGTTTCCACTTCAGGAGGAATTTGTAGAAACATCGCAAATGCTAGAACGCATAGATTTTTTAAAAAATAGAATTGTTATTCTCAAGGGGTCATATGGCGTATTGTATTCTCAGTGGCCCGAGGAGCCCGTAATGAACTGTGATCATGAGAAACATTGTGAAGTTTTAACAAATGTAGCATCTGGAACGTGTAGTCCCAAGCGCTGATCCACGAGTAGCCCTGGTTTTGATGTTTTACCGTCAACTCATTATCGCAAAAGTACTTCTTTTGAAAGCGAGGACATGGGAACTGTGAGCTGTGTCTGAAATCGTTCCCCGTTTACATATACATACATGTAGTGCGATCGTTTCTGCATCGGCCATTTTGTAGCGTAGCGCTGTCCGCCTTCGCAGTGGAAAATCATATTACCCTGGAAAGTTCACTACATTATTACCCAGAGTGCACCGGAAAACTTCTGCACTAAAAGGTACCAAAAGTTGCCAAACAGACAGCATGGGATCAGCCAACTCTGGATATAAACGTAAAGGAAAATGTTTTTGTAGACTGCTTCCATATCTACTGTTAAAAATCACTACAGAACCATCATTCTGAGTACCATCATTTGTTGATATTATTACTCACGATAGTACTGTTAACCTTCTAAGGTTCTTCTGTTAACGTTGCTTGTTTATTTTGACAGCAGATAACACGCAGTATTTAGAGTAAATAGTGAAGGAACGAGTGAGGGTATGATTTCAGACCGAGCTCCTGATTTAGTCGTTAGCGTAATGTGACAGAGGATTTTCGACGCTATCATAGCTAACGTAGCTAGAGGTCATACTCGTTGCTGGTCCCTGTGCCTTTGGTCAGACGGTTAAGTCATTATAGTAGGGTATTAGCCTGCTACTAAATTTGGATATTTTTCTCATTGACTGCGACTTTGCCCAATGAATTCTACTCGTCTAGCGTTTGAGATGTACTACTGATTTAGAAAGTGGTGTGGTGCTGCAGGTTGATTTGATGGCATGAGCATCAGATCATTAAAGCAGAATACAAACCAGAAGTCCCAAAGTGACGCTCCAGTGCTAAAAATCATCAGACTCTCACGAGCCTACATTGGAAATACTGTTTATACTTCATGTCCGGTTTAGATTTACACAAGACACATTTGATATCGTCCTTCGTCCGATACCATTTCGAATGTACAAGGTCATCTACGTTGTTCCTCTAAAACAGAGGGAAGGAGCTATAAAAAGCAGCCTCGATCGTCTGCTGAAAGTCTGCTGGAGTCGTTCCTCCGTCGCTGAGTCAACGCAAGCTGTAGCCCTATTAACGTTTGATGAGCCGATGGTGGACGCTCCGTCACGAAACAGGTTGAGGCAAATAATCCACAGAAAGGGACTGAAAAAGACCGGGAGATATTGCTATACCATGCAGAGATCTTAAACTTTTGTGCTAGGCTTGGGTTAAAATATAAAACATTGTCGGTTGTCTCCAGAACAGGATTAGACGCACAAACATACACTGTATCTGAGGTAAAAGTAAAAACAAACAAATAAAACCCAATAAAAGACACAAAATCATTGAAAGTAACATAAAACGAACAATTTCAACCCCACAGTGTTGATATAAAAATGAGTTCTCAATAACCCAAGGTTAGCCTAGCTTTTGTGACAGAAATCTGTATTCACATGGACGTGACATCCTCTTGCAAATAATCATATTGGGGGGAGGCGGGGGGTGTGAATGGATTTATGATTGTTAAATAAAAATGAAGCGCAGTTTCCTCGTTACTTCCTACACCCTTTCGGACGATAACGTGGGTTTGTTCTGCTTCTTTATAATAAAAAAAAATTACAAATGGTATTACTGAGCCAGATGATCTTTCTAAGGACGTAATCACAAAGACTTACACAAGGTACAAACTGAAACTGGTAGCTATTACCTTACTCGTTACTTTTGGGGTAAAGATAAAATGGCTTCCATTTAATATTTGCCTCAATTATCACTTATGGATTGCTTTATGGATCCAAAAAGGTCGGTCAACTTTGAGAGTCTAGACTGCACACACCCAAAAAAATCCCCCAAAAAATCGAGATCAAAATGGCAAGAAAATATCCTGAATTCTGTCGAATATATTTAATATTTCTAATTGTGAGATTACATCCGACGCCACTGAAGACGCTCGGTGTGGAGTTTAGCGTTAAGGGTCCGAACCGTGACTCTAGGAGAGCACTGAGCGGATTGAAACTCTCAAACGTAACAGCTACTGTTTACAGGAAAACGGTGTTATGACTACATAATATACCTGTTATGACTGTAGGGCTATTTATGCTTTAACTTGAAGACAAAACAACCCCATTTTCCCCTTAATTCAACCATTACAACTTTATGATGATGCACTGAAGTTCATGCTTTCTACCTGAAACCAGAAAGCAGCAGTTTAAGAACAGCGTGTGCGTAATAAAGCTGAGCGGGACCGCGCTTCAATAAACCCTCATCTTATTGCAGAGATCAGCGGGTGGCTCATAAAACCCAGAGTTCACACCTGACGGTTAACCGAAAGACACATCACAGCTTCATTCCTCACAGAAGTCAATAAGAACCTCCAAACAAGATGGCGAGCAGGATCCCTCCACGACACGTTCAAATAGAAAACAGAAACGTAAAAGGTTTTGTTTTTTTTTCCTTCCTAAAATATGAAACGGTGTTGCGTCAGGACGCTATCATGTGACACTATCGTCGTGCAGAATGAAATGTAAAAGCAAGCGGAGAGACGAATGATGACAAACACGGTGTCAAACAAAAAAAACAAAAAAAAAGAAGAAAAGTAAGTTTAATATTTCTCTGGACAATGAAAATTTACAGCTTCCTCTTAAAAAATAATCCAAAAGATGACCATTCTGCAGATTCTAAAGCTAACCCTAGCATACATTTCAGTCTATGGTAGAGATGGGGGGCAGAGGGGGGGGGGGGGGGGAAGGTGGGATTGTAGCAAAACCGTGAACGCACAGGGATCGTGAACGCTCAGGAGCTTTGTGGGTAATACGATGTTTGGTTCAGAACAATGTGAAATTGGAGTGTACTGCACATGAAGAGACATTTAAGGATCTTGCTGGTATTCGGGGCTGGACAGCCATTTTGTGTTTGGACAGCCAGTTCTATGTATGGGTTGGATCACACTTGTGGCCGTGGCTTGTATAGCGTTTTTATCTTCTAAAGCTAACAAGATAAACACTACCCAGCCTGAAGATTAGCTGCTTAATTGGCATGTCTACTTTCTACTAGCTTAGCCTTAAATTAGAGGCTAAGATTACCAGCAGCACCAATGAATTGTGCAGTGGTGGCTCAGGGGTTAAAGGTTCTGGGTTATTGATCAAAGGTCAGGAGTACAAGCCCCAGCACTGTTGAGGTGCCACTGTTGGGCAAGCAAGGCCCTTAAACCCCAACTGCTCAGTTGTATAAACAAGATAAATGTAAGTCGCTCTGGATAAGGGCGTATGACATAAATGCCATAAATAAATGTAAATAAATGTAATCTCCGCTACCTTCTTCCAAGCTTAATTTTTCTTCCTGATGTCTCTATACACGTCCATTTTTGGAAACCAAACCATTGTGGACCAAGATTGGTCATAAACGGTTATTTTCAAATCATGCGATGCAGAATCGTGAATGAATTTTCCACAGGATTGACTCTGAAGTTGGAGTCTGATCCCAAGATAATGGTTGGAAACTAAAAGTGATGCATAGTTACTCTGTCTGGAACTGGGTTCTAATAAAATAAAAACTTCCCATCCAACTGAAGAACCCAAATGTTCTAAAAAATTTAATGTGTTCTCTAGTATCCAAATAAACAATTTTTCAAATAAACAATCTCTTCATGACATGGAGGAACAGCAGAGGAGCCCTTTTTTTTTTTTTTTTTTTTAAAAAGTGTGAGCTAAGCACCGTACTGTTTCCACGGCGATATCCGTGCTACGATTACTCATTATTGATAAAGTGCTGCTGTGGGGACGCTTGAAAACTTTCAGCTAATGATGTGCCTAAGATGGAAATGATCCTCAGTGTGCTGCTATGCAATAAAAAAAAAAAGAAAGAAAGAAAAAGAAAAAAGTATGGTAATGGATTGACGGAAAATATCAAAAAAGCAGAAAAAAAACATCTCAAATCTGATCATCAGTATCAGACATCCTTACATTCACAGGGGGAAAAAAAATTAAATCTGTAGATTGTGGATGAACTTCAGGAATGAAATAACCCTTGATACCTTCAAAAATCGAGTCGAGGTGTGAACACACACAGCTGAAGTGTTTTCGATTCCCCTCTACATTCAGAAAGCAGAAGATTCGAGAATCAGAGCTCATATCACATACGGAATGATGACGAGCACGAAGACAAAGTGGCTTAGATATTAAAAATGATTACAAACAGGAATTGCAAAACATGGACTGATTACTCAGGATAAAATATTAGTCGGACATCTTGCAGCTGAAACGCTGATCTCCGGCAAATCCAAACCAAACAAAGTTCATACGGACGGATTAAACCGCCTCCTGCTCTTATTTTTTGTGATCTGCATCCTGACCCTGAGTTCACACCTGCTAGTTTATCACGTGTGTGTGTGCTCTGAAGAAGCGTTTCTAAGATCGGTGAGCCAAATTTTTTAAGAGTGTCCAAAAACCTATCATCACACGCATAATGAAAAACAGGAGTAAAACATTTTCAAACCTAACCTCTATCTAGTTTCAGAAAAAAAAAGTTCAGTCTAAAAACTTTACTTTGATGTGAAACCCTTTACACCACAATGCTGCTGAATTCTCAAATCTGATTGGCTGATTAGTTTTCTAACACGCTTTCGTTCCCATCATTAATAACAACAACGTACGGAGTACGGTGGACGCTCCAAATCATCCAAGCCCAATAATAATAATAATAATAATAATAATATTGTTATTAACAAAGAAAAGTGTGTAACTGTTGACATGGTGAAATTTTCTGTAAGGAGACGTATAGTTAGCACATTTGGAAGGAGTCTCCAGTATCGGCGCTTTTTAACAGTCGGTAGCAGTTGACGCTTGTATCAACACAACCTGCGTTTTTTTTTTGTTTCGTGGATGTTACAAGCTGTATAACTATAAACAGATAACAAGTACACGTCATTCTTTAATAAATAACAAAGAATCGTTGGCAAAATGCTGAAACGGAACAATCTGTCGTTGACTATTTTCCTAGCACAGCATGCTCTGAAGTTTTTTTTTATACCTTATATGGCGTGTTACAAAATGGAGAAAATGAAACCGAACAGGACGTTTCATCTGGAAAAGGATCTTGCGTGTCGCTTGTTAGTGTGAACGCAGAGTGAACGCCACAAATCTAATTAATGACTTAATTAATTAATGTGTGATGTCTAGGACGGATTCGTGCCCCCCCCCCCAAAAAAAACCCTAAAAAACTGCCTCTCACATTCCTCTGATTCAAATGCCGTAAATGATGATGAACCAATGACAATAATAATAATAATAATAATAATAATAATAATGATGATGATGATGATGATGATGATGAAGGTGAGGAAAGGAAGACCACATTGCTGTAAAACAAGTGCACACGTGCAGAATCCTGAGTGCGTGCTTGGGGGTAGAGGGGAAGGGACGTGTTGGATTGGGCGGAGTGACTGAAGGGCGTAGGATTCTTTAGAACACACTCCCACATAAACACACGTGACGTGGCGTCCGAGATATGAAGACAAATTTACAGGCGGGCGTTTGATATATTCCGTGAGATAATTACAGCTCTGTATAATAACTCTTATTATAACAAGTAGAACAGTAATAAACTTCCTCAGCAGCACCGCGAATCTCCGCGCTGATGCACAGTTTATTTATGTGTTTATTTATTTATTTATTTATCTATCTCCCCCAAGTTTGTAATTGTTCGTAGTCTCTGTACGCTTCAGGAGCGTGCGAGTATGCATGTGTGTGTGTGTATGTGTGGTTTCTCTCAGAGGCGAGTCTGAGCCTCAGGGACGTAGATCTCGATGCTGTCGGCGCTCTCCGTGGCAGAGTTCTGGCGCTCGGATGCGGCTCGTTTGGCAGCCATCAGCCGCTTCCGCGCTTCCTGTCTCTGTTTATCAGCGGCCGAGTCTCCGCTGCTCTTCTCCTTCGGAGAAGCTTTGGGCTTCGGGGCTTTCTTCGGCGTCGTCACGCTCGGCTTCCTCTCCTCCTGTAGGAACGTACATGTGTTTGAACAGCTGGAATTTACACATAAAAAATAAATAAATAAGGTGGAAATATCACACGCTGTCGAATTCTGGATTCTGATTGGCTGTTGATTCATTTTCTATAACAGCAGCTCTGACAGGTTTATATTAATGCGTTCTCACTAACACATTATCGTTTCTATAACGGTTCGAACGACGAGTTCCCTCTACGGAGAAATGTGCAAGTCTCCAGGTAAAACGGTTTGCTCAGAGCAGCTAGTGGAAGTTCCATAACAATAAACAGATAATAATAAAATGGCAAATTGTGGCATAAGAGGAATAAAACACGTTAAGATTATTGGAAAGGGGTGGGTAAGAGTAACGTGCACCATCCTACTGTTGATTATTTTCCTAAAACAGCACACCACGAAGTGTTTTATTCCTTCCTTAAACACTGAAGCAGCAAACTAAGGAGTCCAATCGTTTAATGTTATTATTATTATTATTATTATTATTATTATTATTATTATGGAGTACAGTACTTTAATAGTTTATCAGAACACCGAGTGTGTAAAATTGACCATTTGAACGACATTGTACTGTGAATGCTACGTTGGTCAACGAGTTCATCATCCACCTGGCATCCCGTCACTGCCTTTGTAACCATCACATGCTTTCCATTTGAACCGTGTGTAATCCTCAGACGACAAAAAAAAGGTCTTTAGAAACGTTCTCAGATAAACGTGTAAAGCGTGGCACCTTTTTGCTGCTGCTGCTCTCTGGCAGTTTCCAGTCGTTGGCCTTGAGCAGGTGGAGCTCTTCGAACTTCATGCTGATGTCCTCGATGGAGAGCTGCAGAAGATCCCAGAAGCCAGCCAGGTCCTGAGCAGTGGGCCGTGGCTGAGCGTTCACGTCCTGGTGTGCACAAGAACGCACAAGTTACACACAAACGTGTGTAACACAGAGGAATAACACACTGATTAGAACAGTGTTTTATTCCTCTGACACCACGGCAAATTGACTCGCCGTACTTTTTATCCGTTTATAGCTACGTTTAACGTTGTGCAATGCCCATGAAACAAGTCAGTTCCTTTTATCTCTTACATTTGTCTTCAGTTTACGCTTTGAGGTTTGACGAGCGGTCCTTTTATAGTCTTATTCTTTAACTTCAAGAGAAAGAATAATAGAGAGAGTGAGGCTGGCAAGGGAACGACTGTTTACAGCTGCTACAACGTAAGTGAGAACAGGAACGGACTTGTTTTGCGGACGTTCAGACTGTTGTTAAAGGAGCTAAATGTAAAATTAGAGCCACTTGATGCAAATGAAGACGTTTTAGTAGGTTTAATATTCGAATCCCATATGGAAAAGCAATATATTTATTTTATATATATATATATATATATATATATATATATATATATATATATATATATATATATATATATATATATATAAATAACCCTACTCACTCCGTTATGTAAAAATATTAAACGCCTTACAGTAAAAAAATACATCAATCATACTTGATGTTATTTTATTTTTAACATGCACAAAAGATATTATTGCAATATAAACAATATATTGGGTTATGATTGTGATCTATTTCTTTCGTTTGAAAACAGACGCCGATGATAATTAGTACATTTTATAAAAAACGGATCCCAGACTGAAGACGGTGTAAAATCCTCGATGCGCACACCCGCAAGTGCATCACCACCGCACTCCGTATTCACGAATCAGGTTAGTAAACAAAACGTTTGCGTTTTTACAGCGCCTTCGTCCAGGGCGACTTACATTTCTCTCATTTATACAACTGAGCAGTAGAGGGTTGAGGGCCTCGCTCAGGGGCCCAACCGTGAAAGCACTGGGATTTGAACTCGCGACACTAATCTTGTGTTATGTTGCTTAGCAACCAATGCTTACTGTTAACAGACTACATGGAGTGGAGAAGAATTGTTTCATCATGAACGCTATTAAGAATATTTATCAAATTTCGTTCATTTATATACTCCAATATGTTTTAAATACATTTTCCAATAAAAATACATAAATAAATAAAACAAAAACAAAATAGATTTTAAAATACATTGCTTTCCCATCAGGCATGAGCGAGCTCATCCGTCGCGATCGGCGTAAACGAGATCAGGATTGTCGGAAGCAGCCGGCTGATTCACGTGGACACGCTCGTGTGCGTGTGTGTGTGTGTGTGTGTGCGTGCGTGTGTGTGTGTGTGAGTGGTTCATGAGGATGGTTTGATGCGTAAAAGAAACTGAAAGTGCGCACGATCTCACATGTAGCTCCTTTAATAAGCGCGGAGTGAAGCCGCGTTACAAGCCGAGGCTCTGGGACTCACCAGGTTCTGCTCGCACAGGCCTCGAAACTGCTGGAACTTCTGAGACATGAGCAACTGAGCGCTGCCTACCGCACTGCGGATCTTCCCCAGCACTACACACACGCACGCACGCACACACACACGCAGGATGAGAGAAACTTAAGCTTAAACACTAGCCTTTTATGGAAGAGATGCTGCACTTGTCTGGTTGCCACATCTACATAAATCCTCGTCATGGGGAAAGTCTTAAACGTCCCAGTGTTAATGTTAACGTTAATCTAATTTCCGCTTATAGAACTACACTAATGTTCTTCCGGTGGGATTTTTAACGACCGGTTCAACCCTAAAGTCCACACTGTGTTTAATTAAAAGCCAAAAGTAGCAGCTTAAAAAAAATGAGACGAGTCTAATTAAAGCCAGAGTTAGATCACGGTACTGTCCTTTATTCCGGGTTTATCATGCGGTGATTAAACCTCCATCCTGAACACCGAAAGAGACTAGGTGTGTAATATATATATATATTTCATATACACACGCCACGAAATATTTTTACTTCCGTGCCTGAAATATTTATGAAAGCCTCACTCGGGAATCGCTATCAATTCATACGGTTATTAAAGTAAGAGCTTCCACATCTGCCTTAGCTGGGGCATCTGGTTAAAGGAGCTAAATGTAAGATGAAGGCGTTCTTTTCCAGATGTTCCTGCCCGTCTGGCCTGTCCGCTCCCATCCATCTCAATCGGACACCAAATTTGGCCAGACGCTGGATGAGCACATGAGTGAGAGTTAATGTCTTGCGAGTGATTCATGAGGATTGTAAAGAAAATGCTTGAAAGAAAGTAGAAATTAAAACAAACAAACAAATAAATAAATAAATCTCACATGTAGCTCCTTTAGGAGGATAAAAGCTGACAGAGGGGAAATGTGCAGGAATAAACACCAAAAAGAAAAGAATAATAAAGTGTTAAACGAGCAGCTCTGTCTGAAGGTGATGAAACTCGGTGCCGTGTGCAGTCAGTAAGACGAAGGGGGAGGGGTTTGTGACGTCGTGAGGTGTTGGGGGATTTGTGAAATATCGTGTTAAGTGCAGCACGGATTAGAACCGGTGATGAAACGCGGTGAAATTTTCATCGAGAGCAGTTCGAACAATCCCGAGGCGACCGCACGGTTCCTGTTAAGGCTGCTTTCACACGTTTCTCTTAAGCACGCCCGACATCACGTGGCCGCGAGGTGATACGATCTTCCCGACACGACACCAAAAGTGTCAGTGGGGGGAGAAAAAAAAAGAAAAGAAAAAAGTTGTCATGTTAGTTAGCGAGCATTCCAATAAAATAAGTCAGGGATGATGACCGGGCGTACGCGAAGTCGATCTTCTTCCTCCAAAGCTACAGCGAAGACAAACAAGCTCCTCGTCACCAGAGTTACACCAAACTTTATTTACCTAGAAAGATCAATCTAATCTAGACCACAAGCTAGACCAGGTGGTTAGTGAATATTAGCTAGGACTGTTAAAGAGCGTTGTTATGGTTACACAGGGCATTCAAATGATCTAAAAACAAAAAACAAAACACACACATCTGAAAGCAAAATATAGAAAGTGTGAACGCAGCCTTAGACGGTTGTAAAAAAAACACGTCACACCACAAAACCTTCAGTCTGTCATAACGTTTCATCGTAACATGCGTAATAAGCTAGCTAGAAACTAGCCTGTCACTAGCTAGCTAACATTCAAACAATACAGAGTTACAGGATCAGTTTTCGACCTCGGTACTGTAACTGACGAACGTTCGGTTTGTTCTCCAGCTCAGAAAAATCCTGAATTCCAGAATTAAAAACAAAAAAAAAAAATGTTCTAGGGTTGCCAGATTCAGTCAGGATCCCCCATGAGTGCACTAGTTTAAAATCAGCTTGAACCTTTGGGAGTGGGGGTGGGGTTTGAAAGGCTGAGAATTGTAATGTGTCCTTTTCAAAAATCCTTTAAAAGACGGAACATGGTTCCACGGTTTACATGGAAACAGTGCGCTCAGTCTGGCAACCCGGATTTGCTTGCAATCATCCAGCAAGTGCTCGTTTTTCACTGAAACGTGCATTTTGTGCTGCTGGATTTGCAGAGTTTTAGCTACTTGTTAATTATGTTCAAAATAAATACAGAAGTTTGTGCAGCAATACAAAAAAAAATCAGTCAAGAACAGTCATTTTTGTGTATATGGTCCTAAAAAAAAAAAAAAAAAAGTTAGCAGGAACAAAACTATGAGACACGCCCCCTGCCCCACCCACCTCCCCATGCCAGAAATTTCTTCTCACCTTCTTCTGAGAGCTGCTTCTCTTTGCTTTCCTGCTCCATCTGCTGGCACCAGGCGTCCATGCGGCCCGTCTCGGCCTGCAGGAGTCGGAGGAAGCAGTGTCCGTCCCTGAGGCACACCGTCGGGGCTCCGGGCTGCTCTGACGCTCCGTTCACGCTAACACTCTGCAGGGATGGAGGAGGAGGAGGAAGGGAGGACGGGTCCAGAGCCTCCTCGATGCTCTCCGGCATGGTGAAAGAGGATTTCTGTGCTCTCCCTGCGCTGCCAGGACAGTCCAGCGTCTGAGTGCTGCAAGCGGTGCCGATGTTCTCCGAAGCTTTACCGTCCATCCGGTCCTGAGTCTCGGCGTCGGCCGTCTCCTGTCTGGATGCCATGCTGCTGAAGCGGCTCAGCCTAGACACAGACACACACACACGCCCAAGGGAATTTAGAAATAAAGTTTTTATTAATATTAATTATTAATTTTATTTAATTTCTAGCTCTGTTCACCAAAAATAATATCAAGAGATTTGACAACTTCCTCAACAATAATTGATGTTGGAAATAATTCAGTTATTTCAGTTATATTGTTAATGATAATATGATTGGCGGGGGGGGGGGGGGGGGATTGTTAAAAAGCTTTTTTTGTTAAACAGCTAAATAAATAGAAAAAAACCATAATAGTACATTTATGACATTCCTGTTACAGCTCATCTAATAGACCCTCAGAGAAACTGCATATCGCTTCCTGGTTTTGTCTTTATCTCTTTCGGCTCAAAACTTTCTATGTTTAAAGGAGCGTTAGGTAAGATTAAGATTAGATTCAGGTGCGTTCTACATTTCAATGAGACAGAGAGACCGAGAAAGAGAGACAGAGTGACGAGAGAGAGAGACAGAGAGAGAGAGAAAGACAGAGAAAGAGTGACAGAGAGAGAGAGAGAGGGACAGAGACAGACAGAGAGAGAGAGGGAGAGACACAGACAGAGAGAGAGGGACAGAGACAGACGTACAGTGACAGAGAGAGAGAGAGAGGCAGAGAGAGAGAGAGAGAGAGAGAGAGAGAGAGAGACAGGAAAGAGGGACAGAGACAGACAGAGAGAGACAGAGAGAGAGGGACAGAGACAGACAGAGAGAGAGGGACAGGTATGGAAATACAGAGTGACGGCGGGAATGAGGAGCGGATGATGTGACCCGCAGGATTTGATTATCTCAGTTACGCTCGGATCTTCCTCCCGTCAGCGCAGAGACACTGTCTATTCATCAGTGTACACATTGCATGATAAATGAGTCTGTACACAACGTCAGAGAAAAATCCTGCACAAAATCTCTCTGGTCCCTGAATACTCACTGTTCAAACATTATTAACAAATAAAAAAATAATAAATGTAATCAAATAAAATAAAAACAAACAGAAAAACATATAGAAATTGTTGATCTGCAACAACGCTGATAATGAGGGTATATTTATTTTATGTGGGTAATGATTAGTAAGGAATAAAACACTCCGTGTCACGCTGTTACAGGACAAATAATCAACGACGTGGTGGCGTGACCGAGCAGCGCTCCTCTCACCACACCCAAACCGATTATTACCCCAGAACAGCATGTCCTGAAGGGTTTCCTTCTTTACACCACAGCAAAATACCAACAAATACAGTGTTTTATTTATTAAAGTATTACCCATCATACTTTTTAGCCGTTTAAAGTTATTATTAAGGTCGTGGAACGTCCGTGAAATATATATTTAGACGTTAACTCACAGCCACAAGTACTCAAAAAGGAGCGTGATTAAAAACACACACGGTACCTCAGAGCTTAATTACATTCGGACAGTGTATTTTTATTTCCAGTGATGGATTTGATGTTTGGTTGTTTTTTTAGCCAATGACTTCATTTAAACAACTTAAAAAATTTAAAAACGAATCACCGTTGAGCTTCGGATGGAAAAAAAAAGGAAACAAAATGGATGATCGAGGAGACTGTTTCTGCGATCGTCCTCATGAGGAAGTCACTTTAAAAATTGTTTAAACCCACAGCCGCCCTCCCTTCCGACCAACTCCCTACTGACCGACTGACTCCCTACTGACTGACCGACCGACTCCCTACCGACCAACTGACTCCCTACTGACCGACCGACTCCCTACCGACTCACTGTAGGAAAGCATCAGCTGAAATGGAAATGAAGAGGAAGTGGAATAAGGAGTGTGAACTCACGGCCTGCCGTCCTCCACCTGAACTCCGATGGACTGGAACTTCGTGGTGGGAGTGTGTTCCTCTCGGAGCATAGGCTGAACGCAGTCCACCTGTCCAACACACACACACACACATACACACAGTATAACTATGTTAAAGATAAGCAGTGCTGCTGGGTTTACTGGTTGTGCTATGAGCGGCCATGTTGATTCGACGTCACTTGCTAAACTCGGGAGCGGGCTGTGCAGACAAAGAGGGGTGTTTACTTTGTTTGCTCCCCCCCTCCAAAGTTTAGTCGAATGCAGTATTAAGAACACAAGACCTGGACTTTAAAAGATTCATGGCTCGAGTTCAGCTCACAGGGAAATCAGCGATTGGTCCGAGTGTCAAAACGACAACTTTTAATTTTATAATTGAACTAAACGAGGCTTTAGTTATACAATTCAATTCAGTTTTATTTGTATAGCGCTTTTAACAATGGATGTTGTCTCAAAGCAGCTTTACAGAAACAAACACAGTATAGATATTTTAAATGTGTGAATTTATAACTATTGAGCGAGACGGTGGTGACGGTGGTGAGGAAAAACTCCCTAAGATGATATGAGGAAGAAACCTTGAGAGAACCAGACTCAGAAGGGAACCCGTCCTCATCTGGGTAACAACGGATAGTGTGAAAGTAAAAGAAAGTTCATTATGGTTTTATATGAAGTCTGTTTGTTGAACTAGTCCACTGTTCACTGAAGGACACCTGAGTGCAAAACTGTATGTGGTAATTGCAGTCCTAGCGGTATCATCCTCAGCAATCTCCAGGCTGGAGCCTCTAGTTGATGAGAGCTCCATCCAGGGGAAGGGCATCAGGATGGAAAAAAAGGGGGTTTTCCATTTTTTTGTAATAAAAAAACTAAACTAAAAAAAAACAACAAAAAAAAAAAAACTCACAGGAAAAAAAAACCCTGCCATATTCATGCACCACTAAGAGCGCTAATAAAGCAGCTGAGCGACACTTTGCCTGACACTTTGTCCTTTTTAAAGATGCACTCCTTTTCTCCAGGGAATGAACCACACACACACACACACACACTCAGTATTACTGGCACTGACTTAATATCTGAAAGCTGAGCAGCAGGAACTCATTACTGATGGACTTTAATGCATGAAGTCACACACCACGGCTTCCAGAGAACTTTCGCCCAATTAACACAAATCTTCAAAATACGAAGTGAACTCTGGATTTAGTAAAAATAACATTTTAAAGAAGAACAAAGCGGAGATTTTGCCGGACTTCCAAAATTATACGTGACTCCCGTCAGCCAAGAAGACGAGTCCGACACTATCGTGGGCACGGACTGTACCTGACCCGGACAGCTGAAGACGGAAAAATACCAGGTTGATTAGAAAAATAAATCTTCACCCGTCCAGTTAGGGCAAGTCCGTGCTCACGATGGTGTCGGAGTCCTGTTCCTGGCTGACAGGAGTGGAACCTGACGTGGTCTTCTGCTGTTATAGCTCATCTACCTCGAGGTTTGATGTTTTTTGCATGCTGAGATGCTTTTCTGCTCACCACGGCTGCAAAGACTGATTATGTTACCATATGTTACTACATCCCTCCTTGCAGACAGAACCCATCTGTCCATTTTCCTCTGATCTCTCCCACCAACAAGGCGTTTCCACCCACAGAACTGTTGCTCAGGCAAGGTTATTTTGCACCGTTCTCTAGAGTTTAGAGCTGTGTGTGAAAATCCCAGGAGATCAGCAGTTTCTGAAATACTGACACCGCTCCGTCCGGTACCGACATCCGTGCCATGGTCGCAGAGATCACACTTTATCTTCGTTCTGATGTTTGACGTGAACATCACCTGAAGTTCTGAATGATTGTCTACACTGTGCTGCTGCCACATGATTGGCTGATCAGATAACTGCATGAATGTGCAGGTGTTCCTATTAAAGTGGACAGTGAGTGCATATAAAGGAGAAGAGATTTTGTAGTTTTCAATGTATTACAATATCACCATCCATGTGTAAACCACTTAATGTGTACTAAATATATTTTTTTTAATTTAAAATGATGAAGTCTAACGTGTATAAACTCGGACGGCAGACGCACCTGGATGCCGATGGAGGAGAGTTTCCTCCTGGCGGCGCACCGAGGTTCGTCCTGCGTGAAGCCAACGCTCACGGTTTGGGTTTCTCGGGCAGGAGGAGGAGGGGGGCTGCTCACACGGGCACTTGGCACCGGTACGGGGATGGGGGGCACCAGGGGGATGGGGAGAGGAGCTTTGGCCAGGCTGCCCGTCCTCGAGCTGGTGGCGCTGTCCGAAGAGTTGCTGCGTCCTGATTGGCTGTTGGCCTCGCTGCGCTGCTCCAAGTAGGTGTCCTGCGCCGACTCCGTGCTGCTCTGCACCGTCACCGAGATGAAGGGCTTGGAGGCGGAGCGGGGCGGGACCGGGGGCGGAGTCTTGTTATGGGCTGCGGAAGAAAGAAAAAGTTTTTTTCAAAATCAGCCATTAAAATCACAACAGTTTTAAAAAGCAACCCCAAACATTTTCATCCGGACTTTTGTCAAGTTTTACATTTTGTAAACTATTATTTTAATTTGTATTATAAAAAATATTTTTATTTATCTCTCTCTCTCGCCGGCTTTACCAAAGTTTTAATACAAATTTTTTTTTACTATTTAATTACATAAAAAAAAAAAATGATTTATGAAACACTGTGACATTTTTGTTGTTTCATTGTTATTATTTGTATTAAATATTTTTTTTTTCCCCTGAGCAACAATTCTCTAAATTTCTGTTGCGTTATTTTGTATATAAATCATTTTTTTCACTTCGCTACAATTTTCTGCTGTATCCGATTTACGAGTGCCATTTCATCTTGATTAATTATTTACTTTATGCTCCGTTTATTAATACTTTCGGAATTTCTACGACATTAAAATCTCATGTATATCCAATTTGTAGTAAATAAATATCTTTACAAATAGTATTTGTCTTTTTAGCTACAATTCCATGCTTTACCCACTTTGTTATAACATTTATCTTAATATTTTTAATGATTTATTATTTTTTAATTTCCATTTCATTTCCTAAATAAATAGACTGTTATTACACATTTATAAAAGTCTATTCTCTGACTCACTACTACGAGTCCACACCTCATTAATATGGACGGTTGCTTCCTGTCTCTGTCAGGATCAGAGAAGCACAGTCTAACACACACACAGACACACACACACAGTGCTACAGTTGGGCGAGACGTCGGGCTCAAGGCCAATGTGGGAACAAAAGCGGCCTTTTAAACCCCGCGCGAGTCTCAGTACAGCTCGCACACCTGGCGCAGAAGCGTTCTGGGAAAGCGGATAAGCGTGACTCGGCTCGTCCTGGTCACAGAGGTCATGCTTTACGACGCTAATGATGTTGTTGAACAGATTATTACCACTAAGTGGGATTTGCAGTTCATTGTTGGCAAACCCCTCCACACGTGAAGCTTGTCGACACGTCAAGATGATAAAAACGTGACGCGACGATGAAATCCTCATGCCACAACATGTAAAGTTAGACACGCGTGCTAAGTTACTCATTATAGACTCGTAATTCCTGCGTTTTTTGAAGAAAATAAAATCGTTACAGACACTTAAAAAAAAAAAGAAAGAAAAACAACGAAATTACGATGAATAATAATCGGAAAAGCTGCTGAAAAGCCGACGTCTGGTTTTCCTCCAGCTTCTAATGTGCTTAAGATTGTAAATAATCATCTTTCACGTTGTAGAGCCTCTCACTATTGCCTACGTTTTGTTTGACACTTTTCTGGTGCTGAGCTTCAGAATCTTCAGACACTTCCAGCGTTTTTGTTACATTATTATTATTATTTAAAAATGTTTAATATTGCTGTCAGTGTTATTTATTCATTATGATTAAAATTTTTTCAAAAACTAATTAAACCACTCTTTTTAAACACACACACACACACACGCACACACACACATTCTCTTACTGGAAGCAGCTGATCTGACATTTAAATTTTTATATTAACCTTTAAAAATTTCCAAATGTTAATTTGTACAGATTTTTAATAGGGTTCTCATTCGCGATATTTCTTAAGTATTATTCTTTTTTTTAAATATAAACGCTTCCACTGAGAGTCATCGTATTGTAGAAAAGCCTTTGAGAACCACGATTAGATATTTTCCGCCTCACCCCTACATGAATGAAACGGCGATGAAAAAAAACAAGCATTAAATAAATAAAGAAACAAAAACACCACAGGAAGTCAGAGCTGTGGTTCCTTTGTTTGTAAAGAAAACAAGGAGGAATTTCTCGTTACTGTTCCTTAATTAAGCATTAAGCCTTTTCTTAACTGATGTCTTGGTGGAGAACATGCAGCTGTTCACTGAGTCACGGAGAGAAAATATTCCAGGTGTACGATATCTGAACTGATGAGGTGTAGCCCCGCCTCAAAGCCTCAGAATTAAAACGGAAGTCCGAGTCAGGTGGAGATTTGTGCGATTGCACAGAATGGACACGCTGATCAACATCTACATCTGCGTTCAATTCCTCTAACCACTTTCTCTTCTGTGGGAATTAAATGGGTTTAATTAAGAGGCTCGTTCGGGTCGGAGTCCCAGAGCCGCGCCGCCATAATTAAACTGAGTAAATTAACACGGAGCTTGAGACGAGAAATTTCAGGCACACGTCAGGAGGAAATTAGTGAAGAGAAGCGAAGGGGGTGGGGGGGGTGGGGGGACACCTCACAAGGTAAGAAGCGCCATAGTTACCGCAGGTAGCAGAAAATTTCATTTCCATAGACTATTGCTGTGAGGACTGCTACTGCTACTGGAGTCTGATCAGCCTGCTGTGTGTGTGTGGGGCAGTAAAAGAGAGAGAAACAGTGTGGTTGCTCCCCTGCTGTGTAAAGGCCAGAGGACTGAGAGAGCACAGCGACAGGAACCACATGGTAGAGAGAGAGAGAGAGACACACAACAAAACAAATTGCAAGCTCCTCCGAATATTGCAGAGTTTCCTTGATTTTGCATCAATTTCTGCGATACACAGTGCCCTCCACTATTATTGGCACCCTTGGTAAATATGAGCAAAGAAGGCTGTGAAAATTTGTTCTTATTGTTTAACCTTTTGATCTTTTGTTAAATATGATGTGATCCTTAGAGATTTTTTGGTCACTTGAACTGTCCTCTTCACAGTGAGTCGAGACAATATAGACACACGTCCAATTCCAGGTTTATTCATAACATTTCCAGTTGACTGGAACTTCTTAATTATTGCCCTGATGGTGGAAATGGGTATTTTCAATGTTTGTACTAATTTCTTATAGACACTTCCCATTTTGTGAAGCTCAACAACCTTTTGCCTCACATCACAGCTATATTCCGTGGTCTTACCCATTGCTATGAATGACTAAGGGAATTTGGCCTGTGTGTTACCTCATATTTATACCACTGTGAAACAGGAAGTCATGGTTGAACAATTTCCTGTTCCTGGTCACCCAGGTGTATTAAATTTTTTTTTACATATCAATGGGAATATACTTCAAATATATTTTTTCCCCTCATATGAATTCATAGAAGTGCCAATGATTGTTGCACACCTATATTTAACTTTATATATATATATATATATACACACACACACACACACAGTATCTCACAAAAGTGAGTACACCCTTCACATTTTTGTAAATATTTGATTATATCTTTTCATGTGACACCAGATTTAACACACCTGCTCCCCATTCACACCTAACACCTTGTAACACTAACAAGTCACATGACACCGGGGAGGGAAAATGGCTAATTGGGCCAATTTGGACATTTTCACTTAGGGGTGTACTCACTTTTGTTGCCAGCGGTTTAGACATTAATGGCTGTGTGTTGAGTTATTTTGAGGGGACAGCAAATTTACACTGTTACACAAACTGTACACTCACTACTTTACATTGTAGCAAAGTGTAATTTCTTCAGTGTTGTCACATGAAAAGGTATAATCAAATATTTACAAAAATGTGAGGGGTGTACTCACTTTTGTGAGATACTGTATATATATATATATAAAAAAGTCATAAACCTGTGTTGTTTTTGTAATTGTTTGATATCCATGAGAGTATTTTTGTGATTGTTTTTTTTTTTTTTAAACAAAAGATCAAACAGTTAAACAATAAAGAATTTTTCACAGCCTTCCTTGCTCAAATTTCCCAAGGGTGCCAATATTAATGGAGGGCATTGTAAGATTCATCGCAGTCACCATCGTTTTCTTCGTGGGTGTTGTCGTGATTGTGGTCATCCATCATCATTTTATTCTTCACGACAGCAGTCATCTTCTCTGTGGTCCGTCAACGTCTTCCTCCTATCAGTCGTGTAAGTCATCTTCATGGCTTCCTTCTTCTCTGTAACCATTTTTACTTCGTCCTGGCCGTCGTCTTCTTCCTCCTCCTCCTCCTTACTTTGTCGTTTTTTTCTTCTGTATTTTGCCTTTACCTTGTCTAATCCCCCGGCCCCCCTTCTTCACCATCACCTTCTTCTTCATGCTTGTCTTCTTGACTTCAGCCCTACTCGAATCAGTCTTTCAGCAGGACGTCTAACAGATTTATTCACGTGTCTTCTCACCGATGAAACTGTCGCATCCAGACAGCAATAATATGACCACAACAGAGGACGAGCGAGTTTCTAGCGGGTTGTATATTCTACATGTTTATATCACGTGGTCATGTGATCACGCTCTGCTCACAAGATGGCGTCCAAGAGGTCGCTGGAGTAGCAAAGATACGAGGTTTTATCACCTGGACCAAGTATATGGTTAAGTGTCTCATCTAAAGCATGCATTTTTGGACTAAAATGATCAGACGAGCACCGAGTCTGGAGAAAAACACAGATCCAGACAGTAATAAAATGACAAAAGCACCTGTAAAATAGGAAAGTGCAGATAGGGCTAATCTGTACTTCAGCGTCGCCTCTTCTTGCCGTCCATTTTTCCATGCTCATCTCTGGAGGTCCACTTGAGGTTTCCCCCACACACACAACTTCCAACAATTCATCATCGTTTCACCGTCTTTTCTAAAACAATGTTTTGCTTGACTCACAGCACCAAAGATTCAAAAGGCGAGTTCTTGCACCTACAATCCCCTTCTCCTGAGTCACGTTTACCTGCACAAGATTGAAAATAATCATCTTTCACACTGTAGAGTCTCTCACTCTAGTCGACGTTTTTTTGTGCACTTTTCTGGCGACAAGCTTCAGAATCTTCAGTCTGGCTTTCAGCACTTCAAGAGAAATAATATCAAATTAGCATTGAGCGTTTAGACTTTCCTTGAAAACTGAGCCCACTAGCTGGCTTCTGCTTTAATGAGCCATAGAAGAATACTCATTTGCTTAAAACCTAAACAAACAAACAACACACACACACACACACTGTGTCGTTATAGTGACTCATTCCCGAAAACATAGGAAGTTAGCTAGTAATTTCGGCTAATAAAATCATTTTAAACTTACCTAGATAGATAGCCACATGATATTGAAAAGGTTTTAATGATTTATTTTGCTAAACAACAGTGCTTGAATGCCAACAAGTCTGTTATGACGTGGGACTTTCATTTTTCTCTCTTTCGTTCTTTAAAAAAATGGTTTGTTAGCGTCGATTAGCTGTCTAGCAACTGAACGGCTAACAACGAGTGACCACAAAGGAGGTTGCCAGGTTGGGAGGAGTTCTGTTAGATATGGTTTCATTAAAAAAATTATAATTCATTATAGATTTAATAAATCATACACTAAATTAATGAATAAATAAATAAACACTAAGTGAGTTACATATATATATACACATACATGACTTCTGTGTGCCTGTGTCCTGATTATTCATTTTAATTTTTGAAAAAGTCAGATATTCAAAGGTCTTTACTCCAAATCTGGCAACCAGGGTACCAAGGTTAACTTACAGGAAGAAACCCATTGATGAAAGATAGCATCTTTCTGATATTGTTTATTACAGATTATAACAAATAAATGGATATTTATTATTGTTATTATTATTATTATTATTATTATTATTATTACAAGCAGTATAACACATTGCATAACTGGAAGACTTTCCACTAATTAGGACTTTACCGTGAAATGATTCCTCTTCTTATTTATCTGAGATTAATGTCGATGAACAAACTCCATCATGTTGTAGCACAAACATCCCAAACATTGAACTTATCCGTAAAAAAAACAAAAAACAAAACCTTTTCTGTTGTTATATTTCAAGGCAACCCGAAACCCGTTCTATTCACCACCCATTCACCGCTTCCATGTCGCTCACTACAACAAAAAGACTCGGTTAGAATCACTCTTTTCGACACGCACTGACTCACAACACGCCGCTTTCGCCATTTTCAAACACTTCGACATCTTTCGCGAAGCATCAATAAACACAGCGCTGGAGCAGAATTAAAAATAAGCGGATTCTTTACGCTTTGGGACCTGCGACACAATCACACTGGGCTGTAGTACAAATCGCACTCTGTTCAACTCGTGAGTGCACTGTGTGTAGTGTGTGATGGATTATTTCACGCACTATGGAGTGCGCTCAGTAGAGGGGAGGAGGAAGCCAATTGGAATTCAGCCACAGAGTCTCGCCCGTTTTCGGTCTGTTAGTCTCAACCAATAAAAACGCAAGGAGACGGGCACGTGGTTTGGGTCACGTGCTAGGGAAGTTAGCGGATGGGAAGGGAGCGGTAAAAGGGAATAAATGGATAAAATACGCCACGCTGGCAATAATAATAATAATAATAATAATAATAATAATAATAGTTGTTTTGTTATTGTTTGTTATTATTATTGTTATTATTATTATTATTACTACTACAGAAGGTTAACTGGAGTGTAAAAGGAAGGCAAAATTGTTTTGTGTTTTTGTGTTGTTTTTTTGTCAGCTACTGTACACTGCATACCCAAAAGTATGTGGACACCTGACCATACACCTGACCATAAAACTTTCTTCCTCAAACTGTTGCCACAAAGTTGGAAGCACGCAATTGGGCCTTGGAATCGCCGTTTCAGTAATACCACATGTTCAAATGTTTCAGGGCGATTTTAAATAATTACAAAAATTGCCTAAATAAAATCAATGTGAATAATAACAATGGATGATTTTAATCGTTTTGAAGCCATATCATGTGCGTATTTTACTTTCGCCTGGATGTTACTGAATCACCCACTGTATATAGAAGTATAGTGTCTGGGTGGAAAAGGGAAAATGTAACTCTATATTACAATTTATCTACAAAAACTTCAGACAACTATCAAACCCTGCCATAACCCTCTCAGTCTCCAGTAATCTCCTTTAATTCATAAAATCAAACCCTTTAGATGTTTTGTTGTGTAAAATTTCTTTGTCTGCATTTTCCTTAGGGGTGTGCAAACTTTTGCATTCTTTTGCACACTTTCATGCTCGTTCTTTCTGTCAATCAATTAATGAATTACTCAGCTGATTGAGTGATTGATTGGTTGTATGATTAATGGAAAAAGAGAGTATGTGAGATTTAATTGTGTGCAAAACTTTGTACCCCCTCATTATTTGGTTAGCTAGGTCATTGTTAACTTTTACTACATTCTGCGCAGGCTTTGTGTAACCGTTCTTTAGTTCACAACACATGTGAAAACGCACTTGGCTCATAAGCGATTCTGATTCTGAGGTTATTTAGTTTGTATTAAGATTCAAGTCTGCTGCTAGGCTACAGAGAGAGACAGAGACAGAGAGAGTGCGATTTGGAAACATTAGCCTTTAAGCTCCAAGAGAGTCCCATCTCAGCTTGTCACTGTCCCCAAGAATATAGGCCAGCATGTGTGTGTGTGTGTGTGTGTGTGTGTGCACGCACAAAGAGACAGAGACACTCCAGGAACAACTATTACAGATGGCAAACATATTAATGCAGATAACTGCAGCTGTCTTATCAATTCAGCTTCATCTGCACTTTATAACTTCACGTATACATCATCTATGACTGTCCATTTCTCTCTGACAGTACCTCTGGTGTGTGTAAAGAGCGATGTGATGCTAACCGAGACCCAGCGATGTATGTGTTACTCTAATCTGGTTTTAGAAAGGCCGTCCAAACAGGTCTCACCAGGGTAGAGAGATCAGTGCAGGACATCTGAATTACTTATCACAACATCATGAGGTTGCTCTGGTCGTAAAAAGAAAAAGAAAAAAAACCTGCAGTCTAGTCAATGTGTAAAGGTCGCATAAACATAAGCGGCTAAGATAAGATAAAATAAGCAGTTGATATAACGGCAGCAAGATAGAGTGCTATGCGTAAGTATTCACCCCTTGACCTCTTCCATATTGGAATGATAGGTCATGAACTTACATAAAACAGTCCATAATATTGAAACTGAAACAGTGCTTGCAAAATTGTAACGTAAAAATTGCAATTGCGCAAGTATTAACCAACTTCCCCCCTGTGTTGCTGTGAGACCCATACATTATTTCAGAAGTCACATGATTAGTTGGAAAGAGTTGACCTGTGTGCAATTAAGTGTCACAAGCTCTCAGCATTAATGCACATGTTCCTGGAAGAACCCAAAGTTTATTAGAGAACATATCTAAACAAACAGCATAATGATAACCAAGCAGTTATCAAAGCAAGTCCAGGACAAAATTCTGGAAAAGTATCCATCGAGATATTAAAAAAATTCCCTAACTTTGCAACACCTAATCCATTATTTGTAAATAATAGGCATGACAAACGATTCTGCCTAGAGGATGCTGGGTAAATAGAGGATTCAGCAGAGACGCAACAAATATGCCATAGGTAACACTCTCCATGATACTACCACCAACATGCTTCACAGTCGCAATGATGTTTCTCAGTGGTGTTAGGTTTCAGCACATTATAGCTCTAAAGTGATCTTATGAAACTAGAAAACCTTTTCTACATGTTTGCGGAGTCTACATGCCTTTTGGTAAACTCACAGCGTCCAAGCTATGGTGTCTGAGGGTAAAGTTCGATGTCGATGATCTCTCCAGCTCCTTAAGTGTTACAATTGGACTCTTGGTTGCTTCTCTGGATAATATCCTCTGTACAGGTTGGTGGACAGCCTCCTCTGGTTGGTGTCACTGTTGCGTCATACTCTTTTCAATTTTAGTAACGGATTTAATAACCGAACCCCGTATTCACATCGAGATCATGTGACAGGTCGACTCCGTTCAACTAATTATGTGACTCCTGAACTAATTTAGGGGTTTCACAGAAACGAGGACGAATATTTATACAATCACAACTTTGAGTTTTAACTAATTTTGAAAAGTTTTTTTTCCTGTCACTTCAATATTACGGGCTATTTTGTGTAGATTTGTGATTTATAATCCTAAGTCCCAGAACAACATGTGAAGAAAGGGGAGGGGGGATACTTGTGCAAGGCTCTGTTGAAGAGAACAGTATTCATTAAAGTGCACCTATTATGGTTTTTCAAATATTACCTTTCATGTAGTGTGTTATAGAGCTGTTTGTGAATGTAAAAAGTCTGCAAAGTTTCAAAAATCAAAGCTCACGACATTATTGTTATTGACTCCCAAAAGAAGGAACCGATTCTGAACAGCTGAAACAAGTCGTTAGTGATTCCAGACTTACTTCCTGTACTAACCTACATATGTAACAGATGCAGCTGAAAGCTGTTACGGTAGTGGGCGTTTCCTTTTTGACACACGCTGACAGCAGTAGACCAATCACAACAGACTGGGACATCTGACCAATCAGAGCAGAGTATGCTCTCTGAAAGCAGGAGTTTAGAATGAATCATTTAGAACGAATCATTTAACGAGTTTTTTGTGACACTGGGGGGAAAAAGGTCATGCTGAGAAAATTATGAGCACGTTAAAGTGTTTTTTGACCTCGGATGCACATGAATCTATTGTATGAGACCTTTAAAACAATTTTAGGCCCGTTTCAAAACCATAATAGATGTGCTTTAATAAGCAATTAAAATAAATATTAATGGTAATTGCTCAACATGTTAGAACAGTACAGGAGATACACATTCTCTTGTAATTCTGTGGGGGTTTTTTTAGTGAGAGTTATTGTTATTTAATAGTTTAATGAGGATAATAATCTGCTGATGCGACAGCAACAGGATTAATATGTCCTGCGTGATTTATTTAAATTGTCTTCGAGCAAACATCTGGTGTCACTCAGCAGGCACTTGTTTGTTCTCCACAGTTAAATATAGCGCATTTTCCTCGGCTCAGTAACAGACGTCTCCACGCAGCGTAACACGCTTATTTCTTTCCTTTTACTCTATTCAGAAAAAAACGTTCTGTTTATTACAATATGCAAATGAGGTAACAGATCGTTAAATATGCACCCATTTGTATTTTTAGCTTTCTTTTTCCAGCCGACTTAACCCCCAAGGTTTTATACACACAGTTTTATAGATAACATGTCACTTGAAGTCAAAACTAACTAACTAACTAACTAACAAACAAACATTTTAATGCATTACCTCTTTGTAGTGTAAACTACAAAGGCCAAACAATGGAATTTCCGCCTGTTTTGGGCGTGCCCGTGTTCAGCATTGAATTTATTTGTGATGTCACACTCCACAGTAGTGGTTAATGGCTCATATGAAAGTAGACACTCAGGGCTTTAAGAATTTGCAGTAAATTGTTTGCTCAGCAAGGGACTCACAGCCCCTCCCCTTTCCCATCGCCCTGATCACCAGCAGCTAAACACAGAGTCACGATACTCTACACACAGAAGCCCAACAGCGTCCTGAATCATCTTATAACAGACTTGCTCTGATAAAATGATTCATTTGTTTATATAGACTGCCGAATTCCTCTGATCTATGGTGTACTGTGAGAAAGAATTTATGGGTGAGTAAAAAAAAAAGTTATATTTTCAAACACTACTTTTCTAACAAATACGAAATGTTCCAGATTTAAAAAAAAAAATAGATGTCAGTAAATAATGTAACATATTACGTAATAGACCACTTCGGGCAGTGGTGGCTCAATGGTTACTGAGCGGAAGATCGGGGGTTCAAGGCTCACCACCACCAAGCTGCCACTGTTGGGCCCTTGAGCAAGGCCCTTAACCCTATCTGCTCCAGGGGCACTGTATCATGGCTGACCCTGCACTCTGACCCCAACCTCCTAACAAGCTGGGATATGCGAGGTAAAAAATTCACTCTGCTGTAACACAACCTTTATGCGACAAATAGAGGCTTCTTCTTCTTCTTTTCAGACAAAAAAAAAATCTAAGCAAAAATCTAATCCAAGTCAAATTCTCCAGAATTCTACCAGAAACCTACCAGCCAATATTCTCAGAAAACTGTCTAAAATGTGCCTGAGACTACTGATGTTTTTAAAGGCAAACATATTGACTTTTTGTTTAATTTATTTCTGTATACTGCTCTTTATCAATGTTTAGGAATATAGAAAACATTGCATTTGCATTCGTTTATAAGCCATCTTTGCTCCACGGCATTTCTATACATGTGCCCAAGACGTTTGGACAGCGCTGTATACATTAGGAGAATGAAGTTGTGAGACTCACTGCTCGCGTTGCTGCCGCTGATCAGTGGAGGCTCGTCTGAGTCCGAGTCGTCATCATCCTGAGAGCAGCCGGCCTGGATGGCACGCAAGTAGCTGTGGCTGCGTGAGCGGAAGCAGGTTGGCCCCGGCAGATCCAGAGCCTCCACCGCCTGCGAGTCCATGTGGCCGTAAACCGCCGAGCACAGACAGCTCTGATCCATCTGGAGGGAAAAAAAGCAAAACGATATGAAAAATCCAAGGGGATCTGAGGTGGACACCAGGTGGGGGAATTACCCCAAGTTTTGGGCAACCATATATATATATATATATATATATATATATATATATATTTGCACTGAAGTAATCTGATAATGGGAAAACTTGAGCCTAGATAATCACTAATCTGTTTCTTTTTCTAATTACTCACTGAGAAAAAAAAGGATGGGGCATTAAAATTCTCCATGATATAAAACCTTCCTAACTTCCTAACTTGCCTTAATTTGCATAAGAGGTTTGAAGTACTTCCATTTTGCTACATACCATATAATACGCAGCATCATTAAAAAGTAAGTGATGAATTATTACACGACAGCGTTGTTCAATTCTAAATTCTGATTGGTCAGAAGGTGCTGATGAAGTTTCTATAACAGCAGCTCTGGCAGTAGTTTAGGTGCAAATCACAGCTTTATATCAACATGCTCGTTTTCTAATATGTCATTGTTTCTATAGTAACAGCTCATTCACAGGGACTTATACGGCGGACGCTCCACAAAAAAGTCTGAATCGGTGAATTGTGATATGGTGATGTTTTCTGTGAGATGTTTATTTAGCATTCAAGGAAGGAGTCTCCAGTGTCAGCGCTTTGTGTCAGAATCAGAGGCAAAGCTTTAAGTTCATTGACTCTGGGACAGAGCATTTTTTTTTTTTTGGTCTTATTTTTGTCTTAAGAGTGAACAAAAGAGAGGCTGGTGAGGGAATTACTGTTTATTGCTGCTGTAACGTAGGTGACAACAGGAACGAACTTGCCTCACAGATGTTCCACAACATTAAATATAACGATAATTACTACTATAGTATAATTACTATAATGAAATCGAACTAAAAACGGATAAAAAGTACAACGTGTCATTCTTTGATTAAAAAAAAAAAGAAAAGAACAATTGTTGGCATATTGCTGTGGTATAAGTGGAAGTTCAGAGGACGTTGTGGTATAAGAGTTCACTTCAGTTTTTTTAACGGTTCGGTGCAACTGATGAAGAGCGGTCCCACTGCCTTGTCTTTGACGGACCTGATCTTTCCAATGAAGCGTAAACAGAGGTCACAAAGCATTTCAGTTTGGTGTCAAGGCCAATAATCAAGGCCAATCCAGAGTGTGGCTCGCCAGTGAATCGAGCTCATCTTCACCCGTTCCTGTCTCTACCTGTATCTAGCACAAAAGGCAACTGTGCTATTCACCAAGCTGTGCTGCCTGCTGGGAGAACGGCTACAGCAGCTGCTCTGCAGAAACGATTGAACCGTTTTGATGTGGGAAAAGCGAGAGTGGTTTCTGTTTGTCCAACCACCAGGCGACATTTCCCACAGCACTGAGAGAAGATGGGAGCGCTGCTCTGTGTGTGAAGGGATGCTATTAAAGGTAAACACCGAAAACGAATACAAAGGTAGAAAGAAATCTTTCCATCTATTGTACACGAACCAGGATATTCCACTCAGGTAGAATATACTATAGACCACATTAACAAACCACATAAAAGAAATGAAGCCTTTATAGCTCTAAAAAGGACTCGCTCTTACGACTGTGTTTATTTAGAGACAACATTTAGAGACAAGACTGTCCTTTATTTATTTTTTTTACCATGTTCTTGGTCAAATTTTGCATTAATCACTTCAAAAGACAAAAAAATACATCATCATATGCGTAAATCCACTGAAGTTTAGTGGGTTTATTTTATTTTTTAAAATCTAAGAGGCTTCTGATTTTTTGGCTATGTCACTGTAGAACCAGGGTTGGGACTAAAAAAAAAGGATTAACCGATTATTTCATGTCATATTTCACCTGCACCTCCACCTCCACCACTCCCAGCTACCGGAAAGCTAAAAACACAGAGTGGTCTCAAGAGCATTAATACACAGCTTAGATATTTGTGCTTCTACAGTATATAAGACTCTTTGATTGATTGTATTGTTGTGATGTACCTGTACCTGAACTTAGCTATACGGGGGATAGAGACTGATCTATATATCAAAACGCTGTGTGAGCAATACACCAGGCAGAAAGACAGACCATCTCTTTTTTTTTTTTTAATGTATAAACTGATCTGTCAGGGTTTTGACAGAAATAAAAACATCCACACTGACATTCTGATATTTGCTTGTTAACCTGATGTCTCTGTCTTTTACACTCAAAGTACAGAGAGATGTGCTAAATGGGGCAGTGGTGGCTTGGAGGTTAAGGCTCTGGGTTACTGATCGGAAGGTCAGGGGTTTAAGCCCCAGCACTACCAAGCTGCCGTTGTTGGGCCCTTGAGCAAGGCCCTTAACCCTCTCTGCTCCAGGGGCACCATATCACTGCTGACCCTGTGCTCTGACCCAAACTTCCTAACATCTTGACAAGAAAAGAAGTTCACGGTGCATATGTATTTGTGAAGACTCATTATCATTAAATACAGAATCTGACTCCATGTTTGCTTTGGAACGCCCACTTCACAAGCCAATCGAACCTGATTGATTAACACCAGAAGTCCCAGAACATTTCACTTAGAAATACGTCATGCTGCAGATAAAAAATGCGTTTGAATTCCTTCTTTGCTCCTGAAAATTCTCTGAAGTCTGGGATAAGACGAGCTAATTTAGTTTGAGCCCTTCTTTCTGTTCATTCTTCTCTATCTTGAGGAGATCTAGATGTATATACTGTATTCTTCAGGATCTGCCATTTTCTGCCATTGCAGCACTGTAAGAAATAGCCTATGAGAAGTTACAGAAATTTGCCAAAATATTCTGAACTTGTTTTGCGATTGACCCTTCGACCCTGAAGCCGTGCTATCTTTATACATATTACTGGTTAGGGTAAGGGTAGGGAAGTTAAGGATATTTTTAAAACAATTTCAAACAATCTGAAATTCAGTTACATTTTGATCATTAAACCCAAATGTGACAGGAACATCATAACCAAGGAAGGATTGTGAAGTCAAGCAGGCAAGACAGAGTGTGACAAAAACAAACTAAGGAGGGAGGAAGAGTTAGAGAGCTGACCTGGCTAATGCCAGAACCTCGTCCGAGTGTGGACGAGCCATGACCGAAGTTCCCTTCTCTGTCCCAGTGCTGAGAATCGCTCTGCCCCACCAGACAGTCCAGGTTATCCAGGCTGCGGTTGGTGGTGAGTTCTCGTAGAGATGGCAAGCAGCTGAGGGACAAGAAATTGGGACAGGAAATAAGAAAAAATAGAGCCAAGCAGCGATGAAGAAGAGGAAGGATGACAAAGAGAGGATAAATCCGGACATGAAAAGATCAGGGAGATGGATGGGATGGAAGGGGGAAGAAGAGTATTGGGAGAAGAGGAAGAGGGATGACGATAGATAGAAAGGCCAGGAGAAAATGAAGAAGGACAGTGAGAATTGTACAAAAGAGTTTTTGTCCAGCTTTACCAAGCAGGATCAGAGAAAGAATTCATAATCATAAATGCGTAACTGGATTAATTAAAGCCTTGACCAGGAATTGCTGAAATATACCCAACCACCAAAGTGGTACCACAAGAAGCAATTCCTGATTGGGCCTTTACTCTGATACACATGCACAAATGAGCCTCAGCACAGAGGATATCTTCGCTATCTGTCTGACCAAGTAATCTCTACAGGGTTCTAGGTTCTAGCATTAGTCCATTATTGGTCACTTGCGATGTTTCCTCTGCCCTGTGCACTGGGTGAGTGGTTAATTGGTGTGTTTCATGAGGGAAGTCAGGAAGTAAGTGGACCAAATTTTGTCTGCTCTGGGTTGAAAAGGAAAGTCTCAGGTAACCAGTTGGTTATCAATGTGTAGACATGTAATATGAGAGGAAAAAGGCATATAGTTTGACCAAAGAGCGATCATACAGTGGTCAGTGGTTCCCAACACTGGTCCAACAGTACCTCTGCCTTGTACATCTGGTTGTTTCCATGCCTAGTTTGTTTTATTCATGTCAAGAACAGAATGCCAGTTTTGTAGCCAATTTGTGCAGATGGTTTTACATTGCAATGTTTTCCAAGTGCACCAAACTGTTTGCATGTGATTGGTCAGGAATTTGGTAGGGTGTGCCTTAATAAGAAGAACAATAGGAAATTGTTCTTCTAATAGTGTCTTTACTTCTGCAAGCCATAGAAGTGTATTTGTATGACGGAAAATATATAGTTGTACAGTCGAAAACCCAAATCAACTGAGAAAGGACTTGTTAATTTGCAGATTAGCTGGATCAGGTGGACTGGTAAAGATAGAACAGTGGGTTTTCCTGGACCAGGGTTGCTAAACACTGACCTAAGTAATTCTGATTCTCTCCTTTTTCTCAATACTGAACTTTGACCGATATACATTAGCTAAATGAAGATATTAATAATGGTGTGCATCTCAGTGTAAATGGGAATTTTTTCTAAATAGTCACTTCCTTTTTAAAAAAAATCCAAACACTGATTGGTGACCACATACTAGTGCAGCCATTTTCTTCTATTTCATTTCATGTAGAGTGGCTAAAGGAAAAGAAGAGTTCGATGATGAAGCAAGTGAGTATTGTGGGGAATCAGGATAAAGCCATGGCCTCTAGAGTGGTTAGGTGGAATCAGGGAGGATCTATGGCTTTGCTCAGGTGGTGCTTGGGTGGTGCTCGGGTGGTGCTCGCGTGGTTCTCGGGTGGTTCTCGGGAGGTTCTGTGCCACTGACCTTGCCAGGTGCTGCATGGAGTAGGCGTTCTGTAGAGGAGCCCATGCAACCCCGTACTGCTCCCACATGAACGGGCATGAGCGGTGTCTGTCAGTGAGTCGGGTGGGGATGGCGTTGGAAGGGGGAGGTTGAGCGTTATAGAAAACAAAGACACTTTGACGTTTATAGAGATGTATACTGCTTAGAGCTTTGATTCTGGTACCATGCTTTGGATCTGGTCCTAATTTTTAAAGACTGCTCTGGTGGCTGCAACAAACAAAGTTGAGGACTGTTGGAATTTTTTTTTTCATCCTTATGATTGACTCATCTGGGGCTAAAAATAAATGCCAATGGCATCAGCAAAAATGTTCTCTATGAAATGTTTTATAAATGGAATGAGAGCAAGCCTAGTTTTAGAGGAGACTAGAGGAATTTTTGACCCAGCGATTAGGTCATAGAAGACCAACGGAGTAGCAAAAATACAAAATAAAATTCTTATATATTAGATGCACTCACGTTAATATATCAAAAGGAGACTGAGGATTGAAGGATCGCAGAGCTCTAACTAAATCCTCTCTGAGGTTCTGGCTCAATGATAGACTCCACCATGCTGGTTTCCTCTTTGAATTTTGCTTGATTTGTTCTTCATGCTGCTTTTCTCAATTCAGTCACTCCCCCTTTTCCATTTTTTGGTCAAATTGACTCTGTTAAAGCATACTCATGTACTCAGGTGGTTGAGAAAAATATCATATATACAACAATTACAGCATGAGAGCATAAGAGTATATTGAGGATGACTTGGTCTCATTTTTATACCACTGTACTGCTATGTGATGTTCAGTGAAGTGGGAAAATCAAATGTAGAATTCTTGTATTTTTTTTTTTATATCATTAAAGTTTAGAAGTAACCAATCCTGAATTCATAACATGATCAAAAAACCTAAAGTGAGTAAAAGTAAAAGGACAGCTGCTCTAAAGTCTCATTTCAGCAATGCCAAAAGAAGGAAGAAAGTGACCTAATGCTTTTACGCTAAGATAGTGTCATCTACTGGTACCATGTTGTTCGTGCCAATAGTGTTAGCATACAGTGAGTCTGACTAGCCGCTAACTCTATGATGCTGAAGTAGAGGATAAACATCTCTCCCAATCGTTAACTGCGTGACAATTTAAAAGTTGAGACAGAATGTTATTTTATCTAATTAAGCACTAGAACGTCAGTGTTCATACATTAGCTACAAGAATAAATGAATATATGACATGAAGCAGCACTTCATATCATTTTGGAGCTCAGAAAAAGGAAAAAAAATACTTCTTTCTGTGTCTTTCTTTACTGTTATAAAGTAACACCATGTACCCATATGCAAACATCATGTAGCTTTTTAAAAAACGAATGTGTGTATGTGCATCTCACTCACTTGCGAGGTGGCAGAGGCGGTTGTTGTTCACTGAGCGACTGTTGTGTGGCCTTTAGGTAGCTCTGGCGCCGAGCGGCTGTTTTTGGTGAGGGTTTTGGCGAGGGAGGGCTGTCAGACTGGTCGCTGTCCTCGGGATCGCCCATGGCTTTGACGTAGCTGCCACTGCGCATTCTCCTACATGGGATATCCCCTCCTGCTACCGCTCCCTTATCTAGCGTCCCACTCCAATCCCCAACAGGAACCTGGGATAATTCCAGAACAGAGTAACATCTGAACCGCTCACCTCAGTGTTGTTCCAGTCCCCGAAGGGCTTCAGATTAAAATAGCTAATGTTCAGTGTTCAATAAATTCCTGCAGCTCTGAGTGCAACTGAATGCTATTTAATTCTGCGGTTGAACGTTTAACTCGTTATGAACTTTGATTACCGACTGGGATTCAGACAGGACATTTTCCAAATGATTTCCTTTAAACCTCCTTTGGTTTAACATTTTGTTACACAAAGTATGTTTGAAGTATTAAGATGTTTTGCAAAGTTGTGAAAAGTTAACAAACCTTTAGGTACCTGTTTACTTCACTTTAGCGCATTTTATCTGTAACAATACTTCGACTTTCCCATTTTAAGCTTCATTTTTTTTCTGCCATGAAAATTAAGGGTTTTTTTCTGCAATAAATTCGAAAAAAGTGGAAGGATTTCCCACCCCAAAATCCTGTTTTACCTGTAGGAAGTTGGACGTCAGCTCCTGGTGGTAGGACTTAGACTTGAGTAGGGTCCGGTTCACTGTGGCCGTGCCTTTTTGTAGCACCTGCCGGGCCTGGCTAAGAGTTAGCGTTGACCACGAGCCTCTTTTTGCCAGTGTAACATCCCCTGCTGTTCCACCAGTCGAGGACAATGTCTGGGTTTTCAGCTCTCCACTACTCTTGGAGGGCTTGAGAGAACGGTGAGCAGCGATGGTATTGTAGCCCTGTACATGGGTTCTGGGAGGCGCCTGGCTGTCTGACACTGCCCTGCCCAATGACATCATGCTCAGTGGGTTACGATAAGCTACGGCCACAGGACCGGTTGCCTCTTGTGTCGTTGCTTCATCCTCCAGAGCGTCATCTGAGCTCCAGAAACCGGAGAGGTTGGGCCGTCCACGTCTCTTCGCTCCCTCTGTCTTGGCACGGTCCTTACTCTTGGACCGTTGTGTGGCCTTGGTGCCATCGGCTCCCTGCGCAGTCCCCTTACCACCCGAGCCCTCCGCAGACTGAGTCTTGGAGAACAGTTTTTGGACGGAATGCACCAGGTTGCGGATGCGACCAGGGCTCTCGCTGCGTTGCTTAGTGCCACGACTCCGCCTATGGAATTGAAGCGTGCTGAAGCCATCGCGTTGCAGTGGAACATGGTGCTCTAGCTGGTCCAGCAGGCCAGTCGGGATCCGATTCATCTTGGCTGCTGCAGCTGAGGAGATCGTTGCTGTGCCGCTGCTGATCATAGGTGGAACCGTGAGTCCTAGCCCTAAGCCCATTCCCATAGATGCAGAGGTGGTGAGGGTGCCCGTACGAGAGGCCGTCTGAGACACGCAACACTGCTGCAATGAGGCAGAAATTTTAGACCTGCTGGATTCAGCAATACACACTATTTCAGACGATCTTAACCCAGTCTTTGGGGAACTGCAAGTCCACATTTCTGTTCTATTTCTGCTTCCGAAATAATAATAATAAATCGAGGTAATAAACCGCAAATTAACCTGGTCACCTGTAGTGGGAGAAGGAAATAAACACAGAATGTGTAGTCCCACAGAACTGGGCTAGGAACAGCTGCTCTAATGTATATTCACTGTATTAGAATTTAGGGCAAAGTAAAGACATTATATATACTGTATTTGATTCCGTTTATGAGTCCTACCTGTGAATACTTCACTCGTGGTAATCAACAACCATATTTTCATTGTATACATGCACAATTTGAACTTCTGTTAAACTTTACATTCTAGTGATGGAACCAAATATGAATACATTATTCAGAATGAACAAACAAATGTGTACAGGTACAAATATAAGGTGTACTAATTGTTGTTGTTGTTTTTGCATTTGGTTGAAATTAGAGGTGTACACCTGGAGTGGGAATGGGTAAAACATAACTGTACAAACTCATTCATTTAAACAGATGTTTAACTCATATCTAACTACCATAAGCTTCCTGTGCATACCTGCTGTGTGTATATATACACATTTATTTACAAAGGTCACGATTCCAGTCTCTTCAATTTCCTACCTGAGTGTACTCAGTCTGATCGACCTGGGAGGGGAACTGGAAGCGAGGGAAGGTGTTGCTGGTGGTCAGCTGGTTGTTGAGCGGTAGCAGACAGTCGGACTGCAGAGTGATGGGGCTTGCAGGAGGGAAGTGGTGCATGTGGGGATCCAGAGTGCCATAATGGCTGATGGTGGGGCTTAGGAGGTACGTCCCATGGGGGTCTGGGGTCAAGGGACATATCGGCTCCTGGGGACCTGCCACAGGCATGCAGGAGTCCGACAAGTGACGAGTGTGGCTGGCCCCTATGCTTTTCATGTTCGGTCCGCTTTAGAACATGATCCCTGCTCGAGTGAGTTTACAGGCCTGGAGGGCACCACCTGGTGGAGACACAAACAAATCTTTCTTAGAGAGGTATTTCTAGAATATTTGGCAACCACCGAAGTATTTAAATGTGAACTCCATGTGTGCTACCATATTTTGATGATCTAGATGCTAGAGCAGATCTGAAAACCACAGAAAAGATTCCACCACTAAGCAAGCCTTTGACACACTAAAAATGAGCATGTTTGCTGCATGCGGTGTTCTTCAACCAGTCAGAGACTCTTAATACTTACATTACAATTTCATACCGGCATCGCACAGTTCCCTCAGTGTGCCGTCTCGGCCTACAATATTTCTCAACGCCATTCACAGCTTGCCTCGTTTCCTCCCTCCTCCATCTTTTGCTACCCATTCAACCAGCTGTAATTCATGCACAAGGGACGTTTATCTTGAAGCCTGAATTGCCGGTGACGCTGACAGAATCATCAGCACCCGTTCCCAGCTGCAGCCTCGCAAAGCCCCATTCACAAAATCAGTGGCATTCTCTCTCACACCATCAGCACTAGTCACAAAGCACCCCATTAGCATGCCAAGCACAGCTAGCGCTCAGCCGTGGCTGCACTGCGCTGCCTCAATGGGGCTGGAGCGGTGCAGCTTCACAATCCAGATGACTCACAAGGCCGTCAGAGAGGCTCAGAGACTCGTTAACATTCAGCTAGCATCTGCCTAACCTCCAGATCAATCCCCGCAAACACCACAGCTTAGCACGTGACATCAAGCGGGCTATATGAGTGCTGACTGATAACAACGATCATTTAGAATGTGTCAAGGCCTCGTGGCATGAAGGAAACCGAGAGATTTAAGCTTGGTCAGTGTGACCTTGGATACTGGAGGGTAAAATGAGTTCTGCACCAGAACACTGACTAGTCGTAAATTTGTTCGATATATTTGCACCTTAAAAATAAATCATTTGAGAAGGATGGAGGTGTGGGAGCAGGAGGGGAATGAGTTTTAGGTTCACAAACATTATTATATTTGATAGTTATGTATTCTCAGTAATAAGTATCTAATTCTTTTACGTCTTACTATAAAATCAAAGGAAACGAACGAACGACGATTGCCAAGCAAATCATAGCTAACAAGTATCGGAATGAACATCTACCTCACCAACAATCTGATCACTCATGTAATACCAAAAGATTTCCTTGCATTCCATGCTGCACACCAATGCTGAATGATAATAATGACAAATAAATAAAGCTGCTGGAGCAGAACAGAGTGTTTAGTTTAATTGAAATTAATGGAAGCCGTGGCAAATTATTCGCACTCAGAAGAATCTCACAACCGCTTGCTGTCCAATTTGCTTTTCAGAAGAGCCTCTTTACGTTGATGACTTGGCAGCCTGATTATACTGTAAAAAGGATTACACTGCTTACCAAGTATACTACTTGTAATTCATAGCCATGATATTTCCGTGATGTTTTGTATGGTGTGTGAACAAAAACCTCCACGCCTTCTCCTATTTATTTATCAGGAATACACAAAAACAATGCTAAGACGAGGTGAAGTTATTTCACCTCAGCAGAGAAAGAGCACAAGAGAGAAAGAGAGAGGCAGAGAGAGAGGCAGAGAGAGAACGCCTTCATAACAGTAAAAACGGATGACTGCAGAAAATTACATTTATTTAGCTTGCTTTCAAATACACAGTGTTTAATGTGTTTGAATGGAACCCTGGTGTGTTTTCCATCCTCGCTACAGTTCTTCAGAGCACATCATTCCTAGGTGTGGACCCAGGCAGCCGAGTGAGATGGTCTCGGTCCATTTCCGAGTGAACTTCAGTGCGAAAGCGACTTGAATCGCCTCGTTTTGATTTGCAGCGTCCGTTCTGTCGAAGCTTGCTGCTAAACTGAGCTGTGAGACGCAAGAAATGCCAAGCGTTCTGGAGATTTGAACCGACGAAAGGACAGACAGAGAAATAAACTCTGGATCTGACACATAAATTGTTTAAAACGGATTATTTATACGAGTCGGCGCTGTTGTTCTCCACGATCAGTCATTTTCGTTATCCTTACGTACGATTGACGACGATTCACTAGCGTCACTAAGCTTAACCAAACGTTTGGTTACCGTTGTCGACCAATGAATAAAAGAGAACTCGGACATTTTTGTTTTGATTTACGGTTTCCAGAATTATGTTCCAAACCCAAACCAAAGAGCACACCTAAAGCATCAATTTTCTCAGATTTGGACTCGACAAGCTGACTAATACGTGTGAAAGCGCCTTTAAAAGCAGTAATTAAACCAAGTTTTAACGGTCAATACAAAAGAACAAAAGAGGTCCAGACAGCATGGTGAATATGTATACTTACATAAAACCTCCTCTTTATTATTCTCTCAGTTAAACTAGACACAATTCAGAATGAAACTCTGAGTCACACTGCAATAAACCTGCATTGCCTCAATACCGTGTTTGTTATTATTCATATCCTGGAGATGTTTCACTCTGAATCTTCACAATTGGTTGTAAAAACGATTATAAGTCTGTGACACAACGCTTTTTTAAGTTTCATAAGTTTATGATCATGATATACGATAGCGGAAAATTCCAGTTTCTTTTCACTTAGCTACAGCTAGCTGATTCTGAACACTTCACAACTTTTGCATCCAGAGGACGGTAAATGTTTTGTTCCTAACCTTTATCGAAGCTACTTTTTGGAAGACGCCTGCCCAATCCAGAACAACGCTTTGATTTGCTTTAAATTCAAATTTAACTTTAATCATTACTTATACGCCAAAAACGCCAAAATTACCAAACGGTGACACTTGAACAAGCAGCTTCCATCTAATCGCTTTGCAATCGAGTAAATGACTCTGAAAGGAGATAATTACTTGGTAGAAAAAACAAAATCCTGTCTAGGGATTTTGTGCCAAAATATATATATATATATATATATATATATATATATATATATATATATATATATATATATATTGTTGAAATTGAGGTGGTGAACAGTCTTAGATCTCAAGTAAATGAAACCTTAAATTGAGACCAAAGTTCACAAATTTGCTCAACGACTCCTGGCCAAACATACACTGGTAATCCATTTAGGTGAATAATCTCAGGAAGTGGGTTGCCAAATCTCTATGAATCATCTTCATAGTAGAGTCACACCAAGAATTCGGAAACTTGTAAATTAGTATAGTTTGTGTCTGCTACTTTTGTGGGCGTACCTAATGAGAAACAGTAGTAGCTTAATTAAATAGAAATAAATCAATCCACTAATCAGTGTGAAAACTGGTTGTTTGATCTACATATTATGCTGTAAAATATGATAGGCCTGTTAATATATGTGAACTTATTCCTTATATTTAACTCCAGTTGTCATGTTCGGATATTGAACTCAAGTTTATACGTTTTTCCGAAAATTAAACTTGAAGTAATCCGTTGTCTTGAATTGGAAAACGTGTCAAACGTAACTTTTTGAGTCAAAACACAGGTTATTGTCAAGTTGAGTTTACTCACGTTTTTAAGGCAGAAGGTGAATTTTTCGTTTTGAAGTTTAACCCCCTCAGATGTTTTACAGTGCATGTGCTCAGCTTCACTGTTAGCTAACAGCACTGGCTACGTACACTCATCAGACTTACCAATGACCTCTGCTACTTCCTTCCAAGCGTTAATTTTCTTTCTAATGTCTCTGTACACATTTAGTGACAGGCCGTACAGAATATGACAGGATAAGGTGAAACCACGCATCAAATCGGGACTAGGAATTAAAGTTAAAAGCGAGGGAGGAACCGAAGAAACGTCGGCCCATGACGCGCCATAGGATTGATCCAAGGAATCGTCTGAGCAATCGTGTAGAGCGTTCGGATTTGTCACTGTATCTTGATAGAACTAATTTACGTAGATTGAAGAAAATCTCGATTTAAACGGCAGCGACTTTCAATCCTGGAGTTCAAACACACCATGGTAGCTTGTCTATCAACTTCTTGGAAGATTCAATCACAAACCATTTAACCAAGGTCAGCACTGAGAGGGATTACTGCCTCAGACACCGCAGCGTGATGGCCTTAAATGTACCACAGTTTATTAAAACACCGCGGCTATGACAGCAAACGAAAGCAGCGAGAAGCGAAGCGCACCATCTGTAGCGCCGCTTTATACAGATCCTTTCCCTCCCTGGAGGAGCCTAAAAATCCCCACATGAGCGTAACTGACTTAAAAAGTCATTAAGATGAGTCTGAGGCCTATGTTTAACTAAGCAAATATAGGGGGGGGGGGGGGGGGTTAGCATTTGGTGCTGTAAATTGCACAGGCTCACAGAGAGTACACTTACAGCTCATAACCTTCTGTTAATAACACACTGCCATGACATAACTAATAGGTACTTGCAGTATTTTACATTTTAACTACAAAGTGATCGTGCCGTGATGCAGTTTAACACAAATCTGCACCCAAATAGGCCACTGAGAAAAATGGGTTCATTAATAGCAGGTTTTGGATGAGTGGGGATCTTTAGCTTGTCGTAATCAGGATTAAGATTCATGATCAGCGCTTCTCATAAAGGACAGGAAGGAGGTAATCCAGGCTTCAGCATCGACAGTAAGAATACATAATTACACAAACAAAAAAATGTCTCTTTTATGCCTAAGTCATTCATACCGACTAGATGTGAGTTATTTGAAAACGTTTTGAACGAGTCGGTAAGGTGAATGAATCGGCATCAGTCACTGCTGAGTCACTTCTTTCATTCAGGTTCTGCTGATGGGCTTCATGAATGCAAACTGTAAAAAAAAAAAATCGGAACGTGAACACGGAAAAGACAAATTTAAAATACATTTGTTATACGGAGTATGCATGAATCAGTGAATCAAGATCGAGATTCGCGCCGCTTTCATCTTTTGGTAGAGACAGAGACTCAATCCTCTCTCAATCAGCGAGTCACTTATTGAGTCAGTGAATCTTCTGGTCAAGACAAGATTGAGATTCACTCATCTATCATTCAGGGAGTCAGTTATTGAATCAGTGAATCTTTTCGGTCAAGAGAAGCTTGCGATTCACTCATCTGTCATTCAGAGAGTCCATTTTTGAGTCAGTGAATCTTTTAGTGAAGTCAGTGAAGCCAAGACCAAGATTCACACCTTTCTTGTTCAGTGAGTCAGTGTATAAATCAATGAATCTTTCAGTCATGACTGAGATTGGCTCCTTCCTCGTTCAGCGAGACATGTCAGTGTGCAAATCAGCAAATCTTTTGGTTGATATTTGTTTTATCTGTCTGTGTTATATTTGCAGTTGCGTCTGTGCCAAACCCTCGACTCATTCAGAATCAGAATCAGTTCGATCAGTTTATTAAAACGAATCCTTGTCAGGCTCATTCTATCTGAGCTGGAGATTCCAGCGTTTCAGTGCATACACTAGCAGTGTGTCGAGCCGGGTGTGAAAACAAATCTTCTAAACACAGACATACAAACATATTTTTAGAAAATATGAATGAACAGATTCAGCGACTCGAGTCACTGAAAAGACTCCAAAATTTCCTCTCTGATACTGAGATCTGTATCCATCCTGCCATTCTTACTCACACAGCTCGTGCTCACGGCCCTTATCAGGCTTCGAGTCGTCTTATTAAATGTTCGACTTTCACGCCAACACGGTCAGATTGAATCCCCTCAGCACACCAGCAACAAGGAGCCGTCAGATTCATAACCTTTTCTCGCAGCAAACATTTAACTCGTTCTGAATATCCCCTTCACCAAACCCTAACATCAAAAGCCAAATGTTCCTTTCCAAAGCTTAGTACAAAGATATTAACGATATGTCTGTGATTATCGCCATTGATGAGCTCCCTGTCAGAACGTCAGCAGTTCCATCAGCTTGTGATCTATGTAGATCACATGGAAATAAAAGAACATTCTGGTGATGGACATTTTAAGGAAACTGGCAAGTTAAGGAACACACTGGTTCTTGTTAAATTTAATGAGTCTTTATTAGTCACGTATACATTACAGCACAGCAAAATTCTTTTCTTCGCATACCCCAGCTTGTTGGGAAGTTGGGGTCAGAGCACAGGGTCAGCCATGATACAGCGCCCCTGGAGCAGAGAGGGTTGAGGGCCTTGCTCAAGGGCCCAAAAGTGGCAACTTGGCAGTACTGGGGCTTGAACCACTGACCTTCTGATCAGTAACCCAGAGCCTTAACCATCAAGCCACCAATGCCCCTTAAATATTGCTTAATTCAGTGTGTTAACAGTGATAAAGAAGGGAATACAGCCGCTAAGCTACAATTTGTCAGTCGCTGTTTAATGGAGCAGTCAACAGGATCACGAGCAGTTGACTAAATCGACATAACTATACATGAAAGAGTCACCGCTTTTTAAAATTTCAATATGATATGGGAGCTCTGCGTGTTGGACAGCGTTTTTTTTTTTTTTCTGGATACCTTTCGCAAAAGTTTTCCTAAAATTTTCTAGTAACCACTTGCTTCATACTTTGAGCTTGCTTTGTGGTTAGAGCAGCCTGATGAAAACTAGAAAACTATAACAAGTACATTATGTCAGTAGATCAGATAAAAAAAATATCTAACCTAATCCGTTACCCGGCCGCTGTTTTAGCTCAATATCAGTCTTGGCTCTCTGCGTCGGATCTGTATCAGACGTACCTGACAAATAAACCCGTCATGATTAGCACATGGTTTCAAATCCTTTGCAAATGAAGGATTAGCTAAGTCAGTAAGCCATAAACTTCATTTCAGGCAAGGCTCTTGACATGCCAGAGGCGAACAGATGTAATTGCAAAGCCTTTTTAAAATGCTGAACACACGCCTGCACCGCTACGGCTGTGAGCTGAGCTCACATCATGACACCAAACAGAGACAAAACGGAGAAAAGAGTTGGCTATGGTTTTGGATTATTTTGTCAAGTTACAAAGTGGCAAACGAGACACTTTGATGTTTTTCCCCTCGAACCATGCAGCAGCGTCAACATCTGGGTGAAAACAAACCAACAAAGGACAGAGAAATCTGCTGCTCATAAACTGATGTAATGTAACTAACGCTATGTAATATTTGGACCAATCAGAATCAGGGGGGAGGAGTATAAAAGTAAATACAGAATAAAAGATGTGTTCGGAATGAAGTGATGTGATTTACAAAGCCAGACTTTGCAAGCAACAGGGGATAAATCACCAAACTAGTCAGAACAGGTGAAACACAGAACAGATGAACACAGTAGGGCAATCAACCAGAGACAGGACAAGGGTGGAGACAGGACCAATACCAAAACAAAGGCACAAAACAAACAAACAAAGAACAAACATACAGAGAACCGAGAACAACAGTAAGTAGAGGTTGTTATGTGGGGAACTTTGTGACAGCATGAATAAAATCGTGTTAATGAGGGCTGTGGTAATTAGGATTTCTGAAATGACCTCAAAGCACTGTTTGTTCTTTTTGCTTCAAAACATTTTTGCCTTTTGAAGTATACCCCTGGATTTAGGGCAATTTGGGAATCATGGCCCAAAGGCTAAGGGGTTAAAATAAGCACATAAGGAAGAGTGTTCACGCCATAGCTGGGCATACATGAAGGTTCTCATTAGACGATCTTTTCTTTCTACACCATCATATCCAATCCTCCCTTCTGTTCTTTCTTTATCCCTCCTATTTGCGAGAACCTTCACAAGGAGCACCACCTTCCTCTGTGACTAGAGATCTTACAGTAGTAAACTTATCTTTATAATCACTTCTTCACAAAACAAGAGCTCCAAGCCAACAGGATTCTGGGTATTTGGACACCACTGCCACCCTGCAGCACAGCCTCAGGCAAAAATGTCTGGAGAGCTGAGAAATCATCACCATATGCTACAGAGGACCTTAAACTTTGTATATCAAGGCATTTGAACACACTTCCTTCTCACCTGGGGCTGTTTGTGGAGATCTACCTTTCTGAAGACTTCAGCTCCAACCATAATGGTGCCCACCTGACCATCTAATCATTGCCTTAAGAAGTTCTTGATCAACTAAAACAGGTGTGTTAGATTTTGGTTGGAGATGAAACCTGCACGAAGGTAGATCTCCTGGAACAGTGTTGGTGAGCACTGGTCTACAGGTCTGGAGATCTTTAGTCGTGACCAAAGGAGTGAAGGACCACATTTCCTACTTTTATCTGATCCACACATCGTCCATCGAATAACAACGGTGAATTTATACAACTCACCCTCGACGAGTGCCTCCAGCGCGTCCTCAATTATTTCTGCAAATATATTTATTTGCCTTTCAGAAAAGAAATATCAAACACCAGACTGCAGGTTTTCATTAAGTACCTGTTGACTCCTAAATCAGGCACCTGACAACCTGCTGATTACTGGATTAACTAGTGGCTCAAGTCCTGAAATGAAACTCAGGGTCAGTTGTCCTCTGTCCCGCAGTTTAGACCTTTCAGAACCGGCCGTGTACCGTGCTGAGCCACTTAACCGGAGTTATGAGTGTCATGAACTGTTGGTGGCCTCAAGGACGAGATGGCATAAGCTGGAGACGTGCTCATTTATCACACGATGCAATAACACCTCTCTGTCTCAGAGACACTGAACTGAAATAAAGGTTATGAAGACAGCTGGCTGTCGATGGAGACGAAGTATCCTGCAGTGGCACATCATATTGTGATACCTCAATTTAGTGATGTTTTAATAAAATGGCTTATAAATCTCTCTGGACGTTCCAGGTTCAGCATTAGTGAAAAGGAATTTTATAATATTCATGATGCCTTGTTCAGTCGCAGTGAAGGAGGCGTGTCCTCTGTCCCTGTCAGTCCCAGTGAAGGAGGCGTGTTCTTTGTACCTGTCAGTCCCAGTGAAGGAGGCGTGTTCTCTGTACCTGTCAGTCCCAGTGAAGGAGGCGTGTTCTCTGTACCTGTCAGTCCCAGTGAAGGAGGCGTGTTCTTTGTACCTGTCAGTCCCAGTGAAGGAGGCGTGTTCTCTGTACCTGTCAGTCCCAGTGAAGGAGGTGTGTTCTCTGTACCTGTCAGTCCCAGTGAAGGAGGCGTGTTCTCTGTACCTGTCAGTCCCAGTGAAGGAGGCGTGTTCTTTGTACCTGTCAGTCCCAGTGAAGGAGGCGTGTTCTCTGTACCTGTCAGTCCCAGTGAAGGAGGCGTGTTCTTTGTACCTGTCAGTCCCAGTGAAGGAGGCGTGTTCTCTGTACCTGTCAGTCCCAGTGAAGGAGGCATGTCCTCTGTACCTCTCAGTCCCAATGAAGGAGGCGTGTCCTCTCTACCTGTCAGTCCCTGTTAAGGAGGCATGTCCTCTGTACCTGTGAGTACCAGCGAATCAGCGTGGGCTTTATGACTGTCCAAGTATAGGAGGTGTGGTCTTTATGACTGATCTAGTGTAAGAGGCATGGCCTTTATGACTGACCTAGAGTAGGAGGCGTGGCCTTTATGACTTTCTCCTAGTGTAAGAGGTGTGGAATTTATGACTGTTCGAGGTAGTGGAGGCGTGTCAGTCTCAGTGAAGGAGGCGTCATTTCAGCATCTGTCAGTCGCAGTGAAGGAAGCATGGCCTCTGTGTCTGTTAGTCATTATTTTGTGCCTGTCAATATAAATAAAGGAGGCATAGACACCGTACCTATTAAATTAAAGGAAGATGGTTGGACTATAGATTCTTATTTGTCAAATCAAATAAAGTAAGACTGTGCCCCTAGAAGGAGGTGTGGTTTTTGTACCTGTCAGTGTCTCTTAAGGAGGTGTAGCCTTAATACCTGTTTGTTTTAGAGAAGAAGGTGTGGTCTCTGTACCTGTCAAAATAACGGAAGGAGATGTGGCCTTTTTGACGTTTTGTCCTAGTGATTAAGGTGTGGCCTCTGTGCCTGTGAGTCCCAGTGAAGGAGGTGTGGCCTCTGCACTTTTCAACCCCTGTTAGGGAGGCGTGACCTTTTAGGTCTCCGTTTTGTTTTCACAAAACTCAATTATATGACAATGCACCTAAACAGCTCTAAATTGTATCCCATTAAATTGCTGGTGGCTCATGTATTCTTCCTCCATTCGTTGATCATGTATCAAGAGGCTCAGGATTTCATCTCGGAAGAATGGACACGCACGTTTCCATTTAAAACGACAAGTCTGGTGAATACGAAACTTCCCTGTAGTTATAATTACTTTTACTGTGGCGTGAAATCTACAGAGAGCATGCAGAGACGAGCTGCCGTGTTGGCTGTGTTGTTGCAGTGACTCGGTCCTGCTCCTCGGTCTCAGAGGAGGTTTAAAGAGTGATAGCGGCTCTGCCTCCACACACACACACACACACACACACACACACACACACACACACACACACACACACACACACACACACACACACACACACACACACACACACACACACACACACACACACAGGCCTGTTCACAGCATGGGATCCGAGGAGGGGGACGACTAGGAGTGTGAAAAAGTTATGTCACACGTCCCTATAGAGTGATGACTCGAGGTGTTGTGTGTGTGTGTGTTTATGCACAGGATGTGTGAGAAGTGGTTGTTTATGGGTAAGAAAGTGTTGCACTGAGAGGGAAATGCTGAAACTTTGTGCTTGTCATTGCAGGTTTTCTGCACGATTGTTCTCTACAGCATGATTTTAGGCTCCGGGTCTGAAAACAGCAGAAGCAGAATTATTTTTAACATACGTAAGATTTTTTTTTCAGAAGAAGGCTCACATTGTCCGTATTCATTCATTACGCCAGTTATTCACCCACAACTCACAGTCGACTGTTCGTTCGGCCTTAAGTAAGGACTTATGTTGTCACATTAATGTGTGTCTACAGTACATTTGGAGCTGCAGGACAGCTATATATGTGGTCACGATGGGCTAAGACTTGCATAATGGAGCAAAAAACATAGATCATTAACTTAATTAGCAGATCGTTAGCTTAATTAGCAGACGTGGTATGTTCCCGAGTTACTCGTTTCTACGAACACTATCACTGTAATAACCTGTAATTCATTAATGTACTGTAATAAATGAATCTACCTGAGAACTCAGTGGCTCACTGCATAACATATGAATAGCATCCATGGAATGAGTCTCCAGTTTCAGAGTTCGGTGTTAAGTGTGTTGAGGGTTTCTATCTTTTATCCACTTAAGAGCCTACGAATACGAGTTCTGCACATAATCTGAGCGGTGATAATTTGCGTGTGGTTGCACAATGTTGACTTTCGTGATTGGCTAAAATACCTACAGTACAGGCGGCAGCCAATGGGAACGCGCGCGGCCTCACAGGACCATCAGTCCACCTCAGGTAAGTTAACAGAGCGGAAAAATCCTAATAAAACCAGTTACTTTAACAGGTGTAATAGTAGAAACCACTGTGTACCAGAACTGAGCAGGAGGTCAATGTAGCTTGTGGGAAAAGTGCAGTGGTGTCCTTTATCGTGTACTCTGTTATCACGTGCCTTCAAAAGCTCACTAAAAAAGCACAAGGCTAACATTAGTCATGGAAATGCGCACCTTTGAAGTCCTCTGTTGATTAAAGCAGCATCTTCCTGCCTAATGACTATAACACGTAGGGCTGAGAAATGGAAATTTAAGCACGTCGCAGCCTTTGATGATATTCCTGGGCCGTAGTGCTCACGCAGACAAGTGCTGCGTCCGTCATTAGTCACCGAGCCAAGCAGGCTTTTTATCATCTCGTTGAGAGAGAGAGAGAAAAAAATTACCTTTGACAAAAAAAAAAAATTACCTTTGGCAAGTGGCTCTCTTTAGCTGTAAATTAGCTTTCTGTAAAAGCATCAACTGCTTTTCAAAGCAGCAATCCGCCACCACTTGGGTTCTTATACAGCTTCGATTCTGTTCATCTCAAGAACACCAACGCCGTGTTCCATTAGGCCTGGATCATGGTGGTACGATGAAACGGTGGTACAACACTGCCGTGATGGTTTGAATGCTGAATTATGTGGTTAGGTAAAAATTTACAGTACTCAAGGAATAAAACGCTCATGTTCCGTGTTGTGCTGTTATAAGAAAATCATCAACAATGAGGTGGTGTGATGAGCCAGAGTGACTCTTTCCAATTATTATTTATTACTGATTTACAGTAACAGTAACATGTCCTGAAGTGTTTTACTGCCAACAATGAACAATTTTTATTAACTAAAGAATGGCTTAGTGGTTAGCACGCCTGCCTCAACACCTCTGGGGTTGGGGGTTTGAATCCCTCCTCCACCAGGTGTTCCCTCTGGGTACTCCACTGGTTTCTTCCCCCAGTCCAGTCCAAAAAACATGTGCTGTAGGCTGATTTGCATTTCCAAATTGTCCATTGTGATTGTGCCCTGAGATGTGTTGGCACCCTATCCAGGGTGTCTCCTGCTGCGTCCCCTAGGATAGGCTCCAGGATAGATCTAATGAATGTTCAGGCTCCCCTGTAATGAATGTTTCCTTTCATTTTCACTTGTGTGTTTTTAAATGGTCGATTAATACTATGAAGCTGTGATATTTTGACCCAAGGTTATCATAGCGAATCCCTATTTACACCAGTACACCAATAGCATGAGCCGTCGGAAGTCGCTAGAACAACCAGGAATAAAGTCTGACGACTTTACTTTGAGAAAACATAAATATATTTTCACCAACACGATTTGGAAATGCAAGGCTACAAAAATAATATCTTAGCAAGTGAAAATATCATGAATGCGCAATATAATATATAATGTTTCTCATTATGAGACGATTACAAATTTCATATGTAACATTATTCAGGCTGTTTGTAGATCTCTTTACACATTTTTCACTTTTCAGGAACTAGAAATATACTACTGATTTTTCAGAAGGATATAAAGTACAGGACGTCCCATAAGCCTCCATACATAGGGGACTATGTTTGCCGGCGCACCGTCGTTTGGACGTTTGTTGACGTCCACTTCTCGGGTGGTCCGAGACTCTTCCATTGTTTTTGAGTTTGTTAATATGTTTGGCAACAGTGTCTCGTGCGTGATGTGCTTGCCACGTTTCCTGTTCGAGTCCATCGCGACCTTGCAACAGCTTCCTGATGATTTCAGTACGTTCTTCTTTTGTCAAAGGCGTTCTTAAAGCCTATCTGAAAAACATATCCATACTATAAACTAAGTATAAAAAATATTTGGAGGACATTTTTGCTAAAAAGTGTTCATTTCTCCCTATGTATGGAGTCTTTTGGGACACCCTGTAGAAAATTTCGACTGACATGAAGGGCTTTGCAGGCCAAATGCAGCCTTGATATGTCCTTGAACGTTGTACATAGGACAAGATGTTCTTTGTTATAGAAATTTTCATATTATAAAGTGCCTTCAATGCTCCAGATTCTTCAGTCATACCTTGACTAGCTTTAATGCTAATGCAGTGTATTTTAGATATCTTTACCCATACAGTATTTCACACTTGTAATGACGCGGTGCCGTTTGTGTACAGAGACCTTCATTTCCGCTCTCTGTGGTGAAAGAGTCATGAAGCTGAATTGGGTCGTTATCAAAGCCGAGCCTCATGCTGTCTGCCTGACCTGCGTGGCCTTTATGAGAGTTAATGAGCTAGCTATCTGCTCCGCAGAAACCAGAAACCAGACGAACGGAGATGAAGTTATTAGAGGTGAATTAACAGTTTGGTCAACAATTCTTTGATCAGGCTTTTGATCTAAAGCTGAAAATGGGTCAGATGATATTTTTTTTGCTTTTTAAAGGGCATTGCTAATGGAAGATGACCGGCACGTTACAGCTGCAGCAGAGACGAGAGGTACCAATTAGCCATTTAGCAGATAATTATGTTTATACCAGATCTATCTATCTTTTACCATCTATCTATCTTTCTATCTATCTATCTGTCTGTCTGTATCCATCCACCCATATCTGGCTTTTTTTCCCCAGAGGTCTTCTTAGTCTGTCTGTCTATCCATATCTGGCTTCTAGCTAGCTTCTATGCTTAATGTGGCGATGCTAGCAGATAATGCATTTTTCCCACCAGAGTTCTTCTTAGCAATCCATAGTCTAGTCTGTCTGTCTGTCCATCTATCTATCTATCAATCCACCCATATCTGGCTTTTTCCCCTAGAGGTCTTCTCAGCAATCCATCGTCTGTCTATCTATCTATCCATCCATCCATCCATATCTGGCTTCTAGCTATCTTCTATGCTTAATGTGGCCATGCTAGCAGATAATGACTCCCCCCCCAGAGTTCTTCTTAGCAATCCATAGTCTGTCTGTCTATCTATCTATCTATGCATCCATCCATCCATCCATCCATCCACCCATATCTAGCTTTTTCCCCAGAGGTCTTCTTAGCAATTCATGTCTGTCTGTCTGTCTGTCTGTCTATCGGTTTGCTATGGTTAAAGGCCATGCTAGCATAATTACTTTTTCAACAGTTCTTCAATTTATTCTCTATTCCACTCTTTCACACACACACACACACACACACACACACACACACATGCAAAATCTCTCAGCTGCTCTATTAGTAAATATCTCCTGCTCCCATTAGCACACAAGCCCCTGCTGTACCCAGAGAGTACTGAAGCACATTAATAGTTTGTATGCTGATTTTGTTTTTCTTGCTCGCTCGATCTCGCTCTCTCTCTCTCTCTCTCTCTCTCTCTCTCTCTCTCCCTCTCTCTCTCACTGTATGTGTTTCTGCATGTGTATGCTCTAGTAATCCCAAAGGACCACCAGTGTAAAGCCCTGAATGTTTACAACTCATTTATTTCAGGCTGAAACACAACCCTGGCCCTGACCAGCATGACGGACATTTCACTCAAAAAAATAAAGGCCTCACTCCATTTAGGCCTTTTCTTCAGCTAATAGCCTGCAGAACCACATAAAAAACACTATATACTCGAGTGGCTTGGGGACAAGGGTCTGCTGAGTTCAAAATGGCTACAACAGAACACATGCTAGCATTAAAGGCTTCAGGGTCTTTAGCAGGTCAAAGTCACAACATATAAGGTTGTTAAAATTCAATTTTACTGGTTTAGACTAGAATTGGTGAGGAGAAGTGCAGTTTAGAGCACTTCCTTTGGATTTATGTCGTATTTACTCTCTCACCATTCCCATTACAGCTGTAACGCAATGACACGATCTGTATCTGTATCTAAATCTATATAGAAATCCATACATAAATATGTGTCTGTATCTGTATTCGGCTGCATGTCCATCAGTTGCTGGAATGTCTCTGGGGCTCCGTGGAGGCCAAAGGGCCTGGTACTGCCAGTGTCCTCTTGGGTTCGGCCTCAGGAGCCAGGACCACTTGCCAATATCCCTTGGTTAGGTCCAAGGTACAGATGAATCGGGCTCTCCCCAGACTCTCCACCAGGTCGCCCACTCGTGGAAGGGGGTAGCTGTCAAAATCGGAGACCTGGTTCAGCTTCCGGAAGTCGTTGCAGAGCCTGATACGGCCGTCGGGCTTCGGCACTATGAGGATGGGGCTGGACCAGGGGCTGACGGACTTCTCGATGATGTCATCATGGAGCATCCGGCTGACCTCCTCCTCAGTAGCCTGACAGCGAGCCTCCGGGACACAATAGGACCACTGTCTTACCACTACTCCCAGTGGGGTCTTAATCTCATGGTGGACCAGATGTGTCAGACCGGGGGAGGATGTGAAGATGTCGGCAAACTGGTCCACCTCGGGGTACTTGGCGGCACAGTCCACGATGACAGGATGTACTCGTCGAGTACTCGTTGAAAGGACCCTACGAGGTCCTTTCAAAGGGGACGCCAATAATGGGGAGAGGAATGAGGGGGGCAGGCGCTGGCTTTCAGGGTCGTTTGTGCGTCGGTGCTTATGTGCGCGGGCTGCATGCTCGCCGTCACAGAATTCCACAATGCCATGCCATTGTATTTCATTATGATTTCCAATTAAATCCCAAGACAGCACTAACAAGGAAAGGATTGGCAGGCTTTAATGGTCTACATGCTTTAATGAGCCTTCTTCTTGGAAGAATAACATTCATGCTAATGCTGAATCTGGCTAAGTCGAACAGTCCACTCTGATTTTATTTATTTTTTTTGGCACCTAACATTAACATACTGAATAAATGGGACTCATCTCTGTGTTATTGCAGTGCTTTTCTCATTAACACTCTCTGTCTGAGCTGGGGAAAACAGGATGTGCCTTTCTCCAGGGCATAGCATAAAACACACAACACTCCTCAACTCAACCGTTAATATGTCTTCTTCATATGGTGTTTCAATCAATTTGAAAAGGAACGACAAGTCACCATATTTTCCCCAGTTCCACACGGTTACCTTCCAGCCGTGATTCAATTTCACGATTCGGTACGTGCATGCCATGTGCCGGCACGCCGGGATCACGAAGAGACACAGGAGGTAGAGAGGTCGAAAAATAAAAATGTACCTGAGTATGACCTGAAATACAGTGGATATAAAAAGTCTACACACTCCTGCTAAAATTCCATGTTGAAATTTTCATTAAAAATGTGGAAAAAGCTTGATTTAATTTCAGCCTGGAATTTTAGCAGGAGTGTGTAGACTTATATATATATGCTTTCTATTCTATAACAGGGGTGTGTAGACTTTTTAATATCCAACGTATATTTCACTTCACATGATAAAATATATATACGGTTCTATACTATAGAGTTTGTGTTATCTTAGTTTTCATGTAAGTTCCTGCTTCAGCGTATGCCACAGTGCTGTCGAATTCTCGATTCTGATTGGTCGAAAGATGTTGACAGCAGCTCTGACAGTCAATCACAGCTTTATATTAACGCGCTCGTTTGAATACGTTATCACATCTATAGTAACAACTTACAGAGGGATGCTCCACATAAACAGAAGCTTTATTGTTGAAAAAGTTGTCAATGTGAAGTTTTCGTTAAGGAGATGTAAGGAGTCTCCAGTGTCAGTGCTTTTTAACAGAAGAGTTTATGCTTTTACGTGAAAAGCTGTGGAATTTTTTGTCTTATTAACTTTAAAAAAAGGTAGTAAGGCAGGTGAAGGAAAGACCGTTTATTGCTGTTATAATGTAAGTGAGAACAGGAACTAATTTGTTTTGTGGATGTTACACAACATTAAATGTATGTAGTTAATACTATAAGGTGATAAATAGTATGAGAAATAAGAGACCTCGCTTTTCAGAACCATACACGAGTTTGAAAACAGTTTTCACTTTTCATTAAATGCACCGTAATCTCTTTTGGTCCAAACGGACTTGGGTTTCGAAACAACAACAACAACAACAACAACATAAATACGAAAACGCCCTTAAACTTGAAAGCGTTCAACTCGAATAATGAGCTAAGAAACATCTTCCAGAGTATAACACAAGTCCAGTTGCGTTGATCTACAACCACCAAGTGTTTCAAAATGGCATTGGGACTGCAAATCTACATAGACACCGTTAAAGCAAAAGCGACAGCGATCTACAAAGCCAAAAACAAAAACGGTGCACAAAATAAAGCTTTATTCCTCACTAATCGTTTACAGTGATTCAGTGTTACGTTTACATTGGCCCATGAGTCAGTGCTCTCGTTCATGTACTATTACTGCCTATTAGACAAAAACATGGCACTCAGAGAACACAACAGTGAGTCAGTGAGTCAGCTACGCCGCAGACGTAATCAGATATTTCATACATCATCGAAGAACCACTGTAAATCCTACAAAGCTTACAGTTTTGTGGCATTACCTATGAACATTACTTCTAATTTGTTAAGCATTTCCTGTACTTTCTTTTCCATCTCTGGAGGCGAATAGAAAGATAAAGATGCTTAGCACGTATGTGCGTGTGTATGAGCGACCCAGCTGCAAAAAAGACTGTGTGAATTTCCATGCTGAGCTAAAAATACATATCGTTAATGGTCTATTGTATTAGTCTTGATCTCCCTGCTGGGTTAGGTATTAAACCACAGCACCCCCCTGCAAAAAAGAAACAAATAAACAAATATATGAATGAATGGAGGGAGGATGGAACTGAGTACATGAGAATACAAATCAGGCAATAACAATTAGCGCTAGCAGTTTTCTTTTCTATAGCATTAGCATTGCTAATCAGGTTCCTCGTCAGTACTTTTCTTGCTAATGTGCTGATTATAAAAACAGTTTCAGTATTAGTAACAGTTGTACCGGAAGAACATAGGCTCTATTGTAGCCTTTTATATATATATATATATATATATATATATATATATATATATATATATATATACACACACACACAGTATCTCACAAAAGTGAGTACACCCCTCACATTTTTGTAAATATTTGATTACATCTTTTCATGTGACAACACTGAAGAAATGACACTTTGCTACAATGTAAAGTAGTGAGTGTACAGCTTGTATAACAGTGTAAATTTACTGTCCCCTCAAAATAACTCAACACACAGCCATTAATGTCTAAACCGCCGGCAACAAAAGTGAGTACACCCCTAAGTGAAAATGTCCAAATTGATCGAGGTCTTGAGGTCAGGATGGATGTAATGAATGTTCAATGTCGTTGTAAAACGCCACCAAAGCTTAAAATATTTAAGTTTTATAAAGCAAATAAATTTGTCAGCTTAATCACACGTATTCCTGTCATAATGTGTCAAGCAGAATCAAATACATGCTAGTGGATTCAAAAAATGGTCATTATTATTAAACACTTAAAAGTCATTCGACTCAGAAAAACCGTATATAGAGATTGTCGAATAAAGTTAAAAATCGCTAACATGAGTAATCATTTGAGAGCCACGACAACAATAACAAACTACTTATATTTGTAGACGAAGATGGCCGAGGATTCGTCCCCCATTTGTTTTTCCGAGCTGAGAGGCTTCGGAAAACGTGACGTCAGTTCCAGTAAGAAGAACATAGTGAGCATTGATGCTCCCTGGGTTTCGCGGTGCATTGTGGGATTTTTTTAGGGAGCAAACGTTCCGGTGTACTGGAAGGATTCTGCGATTGAGAACACCCACAAAATGCCCGCCTCCCTGATCAGCGCCCTGACTACTGAACTACGGATATATCTTTGTGCAATTCGGCTAAGCTAATTTCAACCACAATAAACATTTCACACGTCCAAATTGGACATTTCCCTCCTGCCTGAAGGTCATTCTGCGCTGCAGGAAAAAGCCGGTCTCCTTTACACGCTTAATCACGCGCTAAAAGTGCAGAATGTGACAGCAGCTTGCGTGGCCGAGCCAACATCTCCATGTGTTATAAATGGCTTGTCACGCGATGTTACACGGTGACCGGTAGATACTGTCATGAGTCCACCGTATGAATTTTAATCAGAAATATACACACTAAGACTGACAGTGTGGAGCTAATTTATGGCAAATCTGCATTTACTGTGGGCCATATGCTAAATCCAGGCTGCTACGCGGTTGCACTTTAGCTAAACTAAACAGGAATATCAGGATCCACCCATCTATATGAACCAGTCGATAGGAGGATAAAATCTGATATCTATCAATAGCTAGAACAGGAAACACACTTAAAGACCGACAGGAAGCCTAACCTTACGCTTCATCTGTCCTTTCGAGTAATTTATACTTTGATTGGACAGTGAGTACTGACTATTCATACTCATAAACTGGAATAAATGGGTCAAAACCAGAAAATAAACAGACCTTCCAGCTGCGCTACTTAGTTACTGAAGAATCCATCAAGACTTCTTTTTTTTTACCATTGGATTGACATTAGCAATAATGTTCTCCATTATTATTATGGATCAGTGCTAATAATGCTATTTAATAGCTTAGCATGCTAAGCGGTGGTCTTCCTGCAGTGACCGGACATATCCAGTATACACATCTCATGAACATTTGTACTAGAGAGAAACTGTAGGCATACATGTCTCTTGTTGTTTGCAGGGACGCTCAAGATGAAAACAAAATGGAGGATGTCGTGGTACCGAGATGCCATAAACTCTTTTGTAAGTAAATTTAACTAGCTAAAAGTATCCATTATGCGCAACTCTTCAGTAAGAACCTGACCTAGCTTTCTAGCTAGTTTGTTGATGTAGGTTTATGTAGGTTTGTTAAAGCGATATAAAATACGTGCGTTAGCTAACTAGCAAGCTAAGCCTGTTACATTCTTAGTTAGCTAACTAGCTAAGATGTCTGCAAAGAAAGTTATAGCTGCCAGAAAGGAATTACAGTTGTAAAAATAAAATATGTGGATGGATTTACTCACTCAAAATCCATACAAAAATTAGATCCAAACATGTTTTGGATGAAGTTTTTTTTTTTTTTTTAACGTACTTTAAATGTGAAAAAAACTAAATATATTATTAGAGAAGCCGAGTGTCTTTTTTTGCCGTGTAGGCCTGTTTCAGTTTATGAACGCATGTACCACACTTCCATTATGATATATTATTGTCATATATTTATTATTTAAAATGTAAAAAATTATTTGTTATTTAAAATTGTTGCCGTATGGCAACAATTACATTTTACTATTTAACAGAACAAACTAATTGTCTAAATGTAAATAAACTTGTCTAAATGTGAATTTTTTTTTTAATTCACGTTAACACATCAGAGTTCTATCTGATCTCATGAACCAAAACCCATTTCTCTCCAGGAGAACCATCAAAATATCTCAAAGCCTCTTAAATTCTTATTGAGGTAGGATGAACAAACCAAAGCTGTCTCTGCACACGCTAACCTAAGCCCTGATGTCGTAACGAGGTTTTTAGATCAGTCTGTAAAGAAAGCCTTGCTGCTTGGTTCTTTTTGTCTGGAGATGTCAATCTCTCAATATTCATCCACACAAAGGGATGTGTGTGTGTGTGTGTGAGGGGGGGGCCCCGGCTTTCATCTGTGCAGTTTAGTCTTTTCTCTCTCTTTTTATTTATTTATTTATTTATTTATTTATTTATCATCTCTGGCTAAACATTTTTGGGCTGAAATCTTCTCAAGCTGTCCCTCTGCTCATCCCCTCGTGGAGGTCAACAAAATATTAAACATTCACGTCATGAAAAATGCGGAGAGACTGAACAAACTTCCGCCATCTGTCCGCCGGTGTCGAGGCGCTGACGTCCAGAACGTCCAGGACGCACGGCTCTTTTATGCAGATGAGTTCGCTGGTTGATGGCACGGGTCGTAGTTTGGAAATATAATCGTACTGAATATTTATAGAGTTCACCTTGGGAAGTTAACAGTGCGAGTTTGAGTTTGAAAAGTCTGTCGTTAGGGCAAAATATGAACTTTTACTTCATTGTCAAAAATACGGTGTCCTTTAGGATGATCTTGTTTACTGTATTGCACTTAAACAGTGTTTACATTAGGTGTCAATTCATCACTGGTTCAATATGTATGTAAGATCAGATCACTGTATTTGTTTGTGATGATTTTAAACCCTGTTTCGTTGTCTCTCTCTCTCTCTCTCTCTCTCTCTCTCTCTCTTTCTCCCTCACACACACACACTAGACTGCCAGCAGGCATTAAAAGGAGATGGATTTTCACTGACAGTTTTTTTTTCTCCCTCCTGGGCAAAACCACAGAAGACGAGTCTGCACATCATCGAGCGTGTGTTCGAGTGCTACAATAGCTCCAGGGTGAAGGGTTTAAATTAGCCCTCAGTGCCACAAGCGGTTCTAGGTTCTAGTAACAAACAGGCACCAGAAGTGTCCACAAGTGTCCAACAATCGTTCATTATCTATATGTCTATATCTATAGAGCGGGGTCAGGCTACAGGTGGGTGGATGGAGTGAAATCCACAATCGGTATCCGAAAAAAAAAAAAAAGGTACAAAAAACCCAGAAAGACGTCAAAACGATAGAACGTAAAGGAACGAGGAAAAGCAGCGAACATCTACGCCGAAGAATGCGATAACACGACTACTTGGTACTTCGTATATTAAATATGATAAATATGATTTGAAATGCAGTAGATCTGATATCAAAATAGATTTTCGAAGCGATACTTAATTAGTGCTTAATTAGTGTGCGCTTAATTATAAATAGTGTCCTACAGGACCTTTATCCCATACCTTTATCGACTGCTCAAACGTCTCGCTTCTGTCTTACTGTGACTACAAGACAACAAACGAATGAGGAGAACTCCTGATCTGAACAGCGCGCGATGAACAAAATATGGATTGGAACATTTCCCATGTAAAAGGTGTCAGAGTTAGTTTCGCAGATGTTTCTGTCTGATCTCGACAGCCTCTGTGACAGGGTGGGACTCATGCATAATGGTGTAATAATGGTTTCCTTCTGGAAAGCGTCGTTTACGCGCGTTCACACGGCGAAGATTTAATGCGACGTTGCGAATGGTTTTTAGATTAACGCTCCGGCTCGCTTTTTTTTTTGTTCCTGCACAAATCTAATCTCTCAGTGAGATACAAGCAGCGTTTCAAGCTTCGACGCGTGCGCTACGGTGCAGGGCGAGGAGGTTATAGGAGAACACGACATGCTTGTGAGAAAAATAAAGGGAGAAAAGATTAGGGAAGGGAACGAGAGGGTTTTAGGTACACAGCTGCTCTCACGTGATCCGTTCCACACTTTTGCTCAGAGACTCAGCGGATCCTTGGAGGACAGGAAGTCTTTTTTCTGTTTATATAGTACGTACTGTGTACTTTACGTGCCGTGCTTTTGTGTTTTAGCAGAAAGACATGAGCTAAACAAAGAGGCAATCTGTTCGACTCATTAAACAGCTCCACCGATCAATTCACTTCAGCCAGGAAGTCCACATCTGACTCAGAGAGTGAATGAGTGTGACACGGTGTCTCAGAAAAACACAGACTAATGTTGACTACTAATATAATGCTTGTTTGATTTTGCTGCTAGCTCGCTAACAATGGTACTCCAATCACAGCCCCAAACTGCAATGTAAGCTAGCTTATTTAACCCTTTCTCGCAGGACACTGGTGTTCCGAACGATTTATCTGACATTTTCAATCAGTATAAACAAACAAATTACTTTATCATCGCAAGTCTGTTATAAAATTAGTCAGGACAATGTTGGGTTTCTGTGTGTAGAGTATCTAGTATCTGTTGGGCAGTGCATTAGGGAAAAAGGGGGGGGGGGGGGTGTGAGCCCCTTGCTGAGCAAATAATTCACACCTCTCCACAGTAATATTGGTACAAAGATGAAACGGACAGCACAACCAAAGCGTTTTTGATAGTAAAACACCGTATACAACTGCCACAATAAAATCATATTTAAACCTAGAAGGCTAGGTGAAAAAAAAGAAATACTTATGAAAAAATGGCAAATTCTTAAAGCTCCGAGTGTCTACTTTCACATGATCCATTAAGCACTACTGTGGAGTGTGACATCACAAATAAATTCAGTAGTGCTGAACACGGTCACCCCCAAAAACAATCGGAAATAACTTTTTTTTTTTGTCAAAACAACAAGGATCATGAACTAGGAAATGAGGAAAGTAAGGGTTTGCAACACACAAATGCAACTGCGACTACGGAGTATACAAAGACAAACAAAACACAGAAAAGCTGAACACAATAGGGCAACAAACCAATGACAGGACAAGGGTGGAGACAGGAGTAGAACAGAAACCAAAACAAACACAAACACTATAGGAACTACAACGCAAATGGGGACACCTGATTGTCCAGAGACCACATGTTCAAATTCTGACAATGCAACAGAAAATCGTAGCTAAGAATTCAAATGTAAAATACAAGTCAGTTACATAAAGCGTAAACCTTTAGTAACCAATGTAGCTAACCACAAAGCTGATTTCAGCTAATTGAAACAAAAACGAACTGCAGCTTAACACAGAACAGGTGAATACAATAGGGTAACAAACCAACGACAGGTTGAGATAAAGACGAATCACAGTATTATACATTACATTACAGCACAGTGAAATTATTTTTCCCGCATACCCCAGCATGTTAGGAAGTTGGGGTCAAAGTGCAGGGTCAGCCATGATACAGCGCCCCTGGAGCAGAGAGGGTTAAGGGCCTTGCTCAAGGTGTCAGAGGCAGCTTGCCAGTGCTGTGGCATCAACCTCCGGCCTTCCGATCAGTAACCCAGCACCTTAACCATCAAGGTATAGGTATAGGTCGACACAGTAGGGCAACTCGAACAGAAGCCAAAATAAACACAACCACACTGTGGAACTGTGTATTTAAAAATTACTTAACTATGAACTAGTTGAGCAACAGAAAAGCATGTGAAGATAAGTTCAAATTTAAACAATGCCACAGAAATTCGTAGCCAAGAGTTCAAATGTAACATATAAGCAAAATTCGTCATGCGTATACTTTGTGGAAGCGATGTAGCTAATCACAACTGAAGAGTTATTATGATGTTAAAAGTGATCGCCACGTGCAGATAAACGTACAAGGAATGCTACAACCATTTAGCCCCAAGTCCATCCCTAATCTCCAAACTGTTCCCAAACTGTGATTTGTTGGATTCACAGCATTGACAACAAGAATCTCATTTTCCTAGCCAACAGTTGAAAGCCAAACCCTGTGAATCCTGTTGCTAATGGAAACCACTGACCGCTGGATTTTTTCCGATTTCACACTTCAGCCACAGCTGTGATTCTGTTGGGTAATGCGACGCTCAGATACGACACAACATCCCTCCCAAGCACAAAAAAAAAGCAATCTCACTCAGGCGCACAATGAAACTTTAAAACCAATCACACCGGCCGTCGCTCAGCTTCAGGGGACGGCCGATCTTGTTAACCTCGACGGAAGAGTCGACAGGAGCTCTGCGGCCTTGTTTCCAAAGCAAGCCGCGGTAATGGCGTGTCCCTCTGGCGCATTAAACACATCTCAGCTTGTGGCCCATCCATTTCTCGCTCGTTCTTCTCTCACGGAAAGATAAATACAGGAGAGGAGAGTCAGTAGAGGCCTGAATCACAGAGCAGGCGAGGGAGAGGAAATATCAAGGGGATAATTTATCAAAGAAAAGCAGACAGAAGTGTGGGGGAGTCGTACAGGATGCTAAAATACACTCAAATCTAACTGCAAACTTGGAAAACAATCTTTATTCAGATGTCGTAGAGAAAACATCTGCGTAAGCCGAGTCTGAATACGACGAAATTTCCCTGCGTAAATACTGACGCAACTTAACATCACTTAAATAGCCACTATTCCCTATTTCCATCGTAATCAAAATGATTTGCAAAAAGGATCGCATCATTACTATTTGGTAAAAAGAATTAGTAACGCCATCTCTTGCCCTAATCGTTGTATCGTTTGATGCAATTCGGTTCATACGAATTCATGAAGTCTTAACCTGTGGCGATGAATGCTAACACGCTAAAATGTGGATCGCTGTGGCATGGTCATGCCCTTTTGTAGGGACCGTAAAGTTGAACCGTAATGATGTAAAGTTATTGCAATGGGTTTATCGAAGGATGCTGTTAGCAATGATTACAGCTTCGTGAAATAAAATGAGAGATTTGGTAACATTTCATCCACTGAAAATGGATTAATAATACAAGACTTTTGAAATTCAATTTCAATTCAATTCAATTGGATTTGTATGGCGCTTTTAACAATGGACATTGTCTCCAAGCAGCTTTACAGAAACATATAAACACAGGATACAGATTTTAAATGTGTGAATTTATCCCTATAGAGCGAGACGGTGGCGACGGTGATGAGGAAAAACTCCCTAAGATGATATGAGGAAGAAACCTTGAGAGAACCAGACTCAGAAGGGAACCCGTCCTCATCTGGGTAACAACGGATAGTGTGAAAGTAAAAGAAAGTTCATTATGGTTTTATATGAAGTCTGTTTGTTGAACTAGTCCACTGTTCACTGAAGGAGAGCTGAGTGCAAAACTGCATGTGGTAACTGCAGTCCCAAGGCCATCGCAGCAACCGTAGTCCCAGCAACCACAGTGAGAATATCCATGTGGAATTGAGGTCCAAAACCATTTCCATGGTACTTCAAGTGATACCATCCTCAGCAATCTCCAAAGAATTTTAATTATGATAGAAATGACGAACTGTTCAGTAGCGCCACATTCAGAGGCGACAAATAATTTGAATTCTGATGGAAATTACGAGTAGTATCTGATCTGAAACATTGGCTCGTATTCAGAGATGATGACTAAACTTCAAAGGTTACGTCAATGCTTACGCGGGGAAAGTTCCTCGTATTTAGACTCGGGTTATGCAGATGGCTTTTCCTAGCGGTTCATTCAAATGATCACAATCAGATATGTTTAGTTCACACTTCTGAGGTTGTTTTTTCAGTTTCAATTTCCCCAGCAGCGGGCTCACACCCCTCCCTTCCGCTTTCCCATCCCCCTGCTCACCAGCAGCTAAACACAGAGTCACGATACTCTACACACAGAAACCCAACGGTGTCCTGACTCATCTTATAACAGACTTGCTGCGAATAAATAATTCATTCGTTTATACAGATTGAAAAGGTGTGATAAGTCGGAATGGAACTCCGGTGTACTTTGAGAAAGGGTTCAATCTGGCACTTGCCTTTATGCTGGAAAATAAACCCACTGAAAGATAAACCGTGAGTTCTACGATGTGGTATAAAATCAGGAAACAATTTTTTTTTTAAAGTCTAACATGTGAATGAGTAGAAAGCAAATTTCAACGTCTTGTCCTTAGCATATTATTCTGGATTATGATCATAAATATGGCTTTAATAAATGTAATAAACAAGCTATTTCTGAACATTTCTACATCACTATGATGATGATTATTAGAATATTAGAAGAGCGCAATCCAGCGACTGTGCGTTTACGTCATCTTTACGTCAACTGACTATTAAGACTATTTATTTGTTTGTTTATTTGTCTCGCACACTACAATTCATATTTTCTAGTCTACGTTAATCAAAAGGGTTAAACTGTATTAGAAATACCGATATTCTTCTGCTCTTAACATTAACTGCCGTGTTTTTCAGTAGCTGGCATGTAAAAAAAAGTGAAGCACAATGACTTCTTCTCCGATCTACTCCTTATCCTCCCCCGGCTTCAGGAGAGAAAGGAACTGAATGAACACAGCACTGACAGTCAACAATAAAATCCCTCAAGTACGAAGGACCAATTTTCCCCTATTGTCTCGAAACGCGGGAAAAAAAAAAAAGACTGAAAGATACAAATGACATTTTAATTAGAATAACGTGAGAGTTGCTCTGTAAGTGATTTGGGACGGATTAAGTGCCATTAGCAATGCAAACATTGCGAGATTCCTATCCCGTGTGGAGGAAAAGAGCACGGGTGCTTTTAAAGATATTCACTCGCTCGCCACGTGAGGAATATTATCTACACGAACTAGTGGAGGAAATTCAATTTGTGCTTGCTTTTGTTTAAGCTTATTAAAAAGCATTACAGCGCTCGGATTATCTCTTTAATTGTTCCATTGGTAATGTGTCGTGCACTGAATTATGGGTAATTAAACAACCGAGCGAAAAACACTGTATAAGTTAACGCGCTTTTTTTTCTTTCGTTTTTATAGTCTACCATCGTCAACAAGCAAGGAATAAAACACGACGGGAAATTCCACTACGTAGCGGAGTTACCATTACCATTATTTCTCTATAAGATCGCATCCTGGGGTGTTTTATTCCTCTTATACCACAGCAACTATTACAAGTTTTACTTATTATGACGCTTTTTATCCATTTCTAGTTTAAAGTTTTGGAACGTCGGCGGTTCAAGGAAGTTTTGAAGAGTTACGCAGTGCTCAGACTGGAGACTCCTTCCAGAAATACGACATAAACTTCACACGACAGTTGACACATTTTTGTGAACGAGCTGTTACTATAGAAACTAGTAATATAAACCTACGAATTGCAGCTGCTGTTAAGAGTAAACTCAATTGACACCTTCTGACCAATCAGAATCCAGCGTTCTCTATTAGGATTCGGAGGGACCCAAGCAGTGACTATGAGCTCTTTTTCAGTCCTGTTTCAGGCAACGCCTCTGTGGTAGCCATGATTTCGGCGCTTGGTTCACACGGAGCCTGCGATGGGTGGAGGAAGGAGCGACGGCGTGCTGCGTTCGTGCTGCGATGTGACTCACTGCACTAGCCATCGATTAACCGTTTGGAGGAAGCACAAACTTCCTCACAGACTGCACAGAGAGATCAGCGACATATCACATAACGCTTTCATTCGCACACAACAACATACACACACACACACTGTAAAGTTGTTATTTAAAAGCAGCTCGGCTTGCGGATTTAAATAATAATCAGTGTTGGTGTCGGAGGTTACAGGTTTCCAGTTTCCAGTGCTTTGTTTACAAGCTGTAGACTAATTAAATTTAATAAACATAACGGGTAATTACTAACGGTTAATTACAATGTAATTACAGCCATTATTAACCCTATAGATTATTTGAAGATTTTGTGTATAGTTTTATTAATGCTGTTACTTTTTGTTTTTATAATATTATGATAATAACATGATTCTTTTGGTCTGCTTTGTTTATTTGTTTGTTTATTTATTTATTTAATATTTTATGTAAAGCACTGTGTTATATCAATAAAAATGATGATGATGCTTATTATTATTATTATTATTATTATTATTATTATTATTATTTAGGAATTCATTACAGATCCATAATCTGAGAAGGACTTAAATGCAATCAGAAAAAAAAATGCCATAAGTAACGAGTATAACAATGTAAAAAGTTAATTACTATGGAATTATAGTATCGAGTACATGTAATTACAGTAATTATTACTATGTAATTACGGTAATTAATTACAGCCCTATAATCTGAGGACTTAAATGCAGTCAGCAAAGCAAATGGCATGATTACCAAACAGCCACCCTTCTGAATAACATACCCTTGTCTCTGTTGCTGTCGGGGAAGTACTTCTGCTCCCTGAAGGCCAACGCAGGGAGCATGACGAGGAGGAGCTTATTCCCGCAGGCCAGTCGGACCCTCAACCAGGACAACACCAAGGATTAGAGCTTGGGTTTGTTTGTACAACACCCACAACATCTACATTCCTGTTTATACGCCCATATTACCCCATATTTATAAATATTCATTATACATGCTGGCAATTTCACTACAGCTACCTCAGCCTGATGTTGCACAGCACTGTAGCGCACAAACAACTGCACACATCTGCACTTTATTCCAAACACAGTCATACTGTTAATACCCTACCCTACCACAGTCATACTGTTACTACCCTAACCTTACATAACCCTAACCCTACCCCTAACCCTTTTCTCAAATTTGAAATTTAGTTGCCAAATTTAGGAGCTCACCTGAACAATAAACCTAACCTTAACCATATGTCTAACCAATAAAAACTCTTTTTAATCAGGAAATTTAGGGGCTAACCCAATAAACATACCTAACCTTAACCATCAGACACAAATAATAGTTCTCAAAACAGATCCTTTAAACCCCAAACTTAATAATTAACCTAACTCAAAACTTTGTTTTTTTTCTCCTTCTCCATATACAACTTGATATATTTTCTTCTATAGTGTATACATATAGTAAATATAGCATATAACTAAGCAACTAAATAGTTAAAAAAGTATATGCAAGATGAAGGACGAGGTTGAAATTCTGTACCCGTGCCACCTCCCGCACCAATGAGTGTCGGGTTGAGTCGTCCCCTAACCTAACAATACATATCGCTAACCCTAACCCTAACTAACCCTACCTAACCCTACCAGACCCTAACTCTACCAAACCCTACCTAACCCAAACCCTACCTAACCCTAACCCTACCAAACCCTACCTAACCCAAACTCTACCTAACCCTAACCCTAACTAACCCTACCTAACCCTACCAAACCCTACCAAACCCTAACCCTACCAAACCCTACCTAACCCGAACCCTACCTAACCCGAACCCTATCAAACCCTACCTAACTCTAACCCAGTTACTACCCAACTTTTACACCACTATATTATATTTGTCATTTTTTCCATTTCTACCTGTATACAAGTAAATTCTGTTTTATGTAAAATTCTGTTTTGACACGGCCAGTCGTAAAAAGCATTCCACTGCACGTCGTACTGTCTATGGTTGTGTATGTGACCAATAAAATTTTAATTTGATTACCAATTACAAACAGCTAACTGGTCATTAATAAGGTCATTACAGACTTTATTACGGCAAGGAATTACTGAAAAGCAGTCTGGAAACAAAATGCAATAATTAACCATTATAAATAATTCCTTACTGTGTACTTGCAGCAGTTATTACCACGTAACTGATTCGACTCACAATCTGAAGGAATTAAACATTGCCATAACTGACAATTATAAACAGTTCGTTAACGCATAAAGTCACGTAATGGTACGTAAAGTATCGCGTAATTACAGTAATTCATTACAACCTCATAATATGAGAAGGGCTTAAATGCAAATGTTATAATGAGCAATCACAACATGATTAACTAGCATGTAATTACAGGAATTGGTACCTTGTGATCGGTAAGAAATACGGCGGACCATAATGCACCTCTGCCCCCGCTTAAACGCAGTCGGCAAACAAAAACGGTCAAAATCGTAATTCAGGTAATTATTACACTGTAATTACAGTCGTTAAATACAGAACGCCGCTGAGGAATAAATTCTGCTACATACATGAAAGGACACATCATGGTGGTGTCCTGACAAAGATGTCATGCGACACACACACACACACACACACACACACACACACTGTACACAAAAATGTGCTGATCTCGCAGCGAGTGATGCAGTGAAAATATCCGTGATGAACGCCGAGATTAAAAGAGCTCCTTTAGCATCTTGTGAATTATGCATGAGACCGGGTGGTTGATCTTTTCACACACACACACACACACACACACAAGTTTACTGCATTGTGTTTGGGAGACAGCTGGGTTTGATGTGCAAAGCCGCTCAGCAGTAATTAACAGCTCACACACCTGTCACATGCTGCAATTCCAGAACACAAGCAGCAACCGAACAACATGTGATACATGCGAGAGTTGCGCGATTGTAGCAAAGCTGCGTTAACCTACAAGTTACATCTGTGTGCAGACATGTTAGTGCTTTTTTTTTACACTGCAAATAAACTACCTGAACCAGCGAAAATGCAATCGCAGGAAATCGTTTTGTGCGGTCGTTCGCACTGATGTTCGTTGGTAAACGAGACCTTTTAGCCATACTCGCGTTCGACGCACGTGAAGCGAAAACGGCTTCTGCTGAACGCCTCAGCCCCAACCTGTGGAAAATCTCCAGTAATTTCGAAAAATTGCAAGCGCCACTTGCCTCAACCTGGTGTTGTGTTGTCTGGATTTAAAGGCGAATCGGAAGTTTATTCTGGACTATAACTGTCAGCTTTATATGAAACAAGAGCACAAAGTCAAAAATACGACCTCGTAAAAAATAAATAAATTAAATATAAACCTCAGCATGAACTCCGGCTGTGACGTATCCTCGAAATAACGGGTCGCAGGGGAAAGGTGAGGGAAAACAAATAAGCGAAGCGAACAAAGGAAGACTACGATCTAATGCCCCCTCGGTAGTAATCTGGACCATGATGCAACAGGGCTGATTGGCTTCATTGTGAGGACAGCTCAGAAAACGCTGCAATAAAAGGCTGTGCAGTAATCCCAGGCTAACCATGACATATTCCCCTCTTTACTGAAATGCTCCCTCACTACATCCGCTACAAGATTTAAAAGCAACTTCTCTAGCCTTGAGCAGCGAGCGAGTCTCAAAAAATAGTAGCTCAGCAGGCTCTCAGCTTCTGTCAGCACTCCGACACTTAGCCCTAATAGATTAGAAGAACCTGGGACATCAAACTGCTTCCGTTTATTGTCTTTTGTATTTTTTAATTGTCGCAGGACGCATGTCAGTACAGGAAGCTGTTCTATGAAATTCCCAAATGCAGACACCGATATGACTCTGCAGTGATTGTCAATTAGAGAGAGACAGCGAGCGAGAGAGAGAGAGAGTAGTAATTTCCTCTCTGACAGATAACGATGATCATTACACTCTGAAGCTGACAGGAAATGCAGAGCTGCGATGCTGACTGCTAGCATTTGGCAAATTCGTTTTCTGGAGAAAAAAAAAAGAAAAAAAAAGATTATGCATATCTTATCTAAAGGGTCACACTGGCCTCCAGTTCGCTTCCTGGTTTATTTCCTGAATTCCCAAATGTCCTATTCTCCTTGTTCATCTCTCCCAAAAGCAACAGTTCAACAATTTTTGTCTTTGTCAAAAATTGCAAACAGAATAAAAATTGGCTGTCACAGGACTCGCAGGAAGGACTTACAGGAAGGACTTAAATGATGGACTCACAGGAAGGACTCGCAGGAAGGACTTACAGGAAGGACTTAAAGGAAGGACTCGCAGGAAGGACTCATAGGAAGGACTCGCAGGGAGGACTCACAGGAAGGACTCACAGGAAGGACTTAAAGGAAGGACTCACAGGAAGGACTCACAGGAAGGACTCGCAGGAAGGACTCGCAGGAAGGACTCGCAGGAAGGACTTAAAGGAAGGACTCAAAGGAAGGACTTAAAGGAAGGACTCGCAGGAAGAACTCGCAGGAAGGACTCACAGGAAGGACTTAAAGGAAGGACTCACAGGAAGGACTCGCAGGAAGGACTCGCAGGAAGGACTTTAAGGAAGGACTCGCAGGAAGGACTCGCAGGAAGGACTTAAAGGAAGGACTCGCAGGAAGGACTCGCAGGAAGGACTCACAGGAAGGACTCACAGGAAGCTTTAGACTTGTATTTTCCCCACTTCCGCATTTTTGCTTTTGTTTCTTGCGATAAATCTAAGCCTCTTCTAAAACCAACAGAATAAAGAAGTCTTACGGTGGTAGAATGTATTCTTCCTGGATTCCCAAAAGTGTCCTGCTCCCTATTTTCCTCGGTTTGTCATGACAAGTCTCATGTTTGTCACATCCTTCAATTCTTCCAAAAAACCAATCGAACAAAGAAGTCTTATGATTTGGGGGAGGAAAAAAATGTGAAATGTTATTTCCTAGATTCCCAAAAACATCCTGCTTCCTATTTTCCTCGGTTCCTCATTTTTTTGTGATTATATGACTGTCCGCCATAGTACTTGGGATTAGTCGTATATTTGTCTTGTGAACTTCTTCCAAAACCAACAGATTTTTGGGAAAATATGTCGAAGAATCACTAGTAAATTTTCTTAAATGCCACAGTGACTTCTTGTCTTCTTCCACCGTTACTTCCTAGATTCCCATAATTCTTGTTTTCTATTTTCCTCAGTGGGGATGTGCCTTTTTTGTCTGGTTAACCTTTTCCAAAACCAAAAGAATTACGATTGCATCTTATGATTGCGGAAGAACTTGTGTCCAGGTTTGAAGCTTGGACATGTTTAATTGAAGTTTGAGGAGCGCTTGCTAGTTCTTGTTTTACTTCCTGCTTTATTCCTGGATTTCCAAACTTAGTGCTTCCACTTTTCCTCAGTTCTTCCATTTCAATGGTGAGTCTCATATTTGGCTCATTAATCTCTTCCAAAACCAACAGAAGATTTTAATCTTTATTTATTTATTTATTTATTTATTTATTTATTTACAATATCACAGTCACCACTTGTATCTTGGGATTCGTTTATTTTTATTTTATTTTATTAACCTCGTCCAAAACCAAGAGAACAATGATGTCTTCTGATTAAAATATGCGTGAGGATTGGTACTGGTTTAACATGGTTGAGATTGAGGACTGCTAGTAATCTTTCAGTGACGTAATTATTTCCTGTTTTTCCCAAAGGACCTTCCTTATTCCTCAGTTCCTCACTTCTATCCAAGAATTTGTGCAGATTTGAAGCTTAAACATGGTTAAGGTTAGCTTATGGATCGCGCTTCATTTCTTCAATCACAGTTACTACTTATTTTCTTTGTGGCTTATTTCCTGGATTCACAAACTTCCTACTTCCTGTTTCGTAATTTGTCATTTCTGTCTCATTAACGTCTTCCAACATCCGACTGGATAACAAGACCTTACAGTTCAATACTGTAGAAGAATTTGTGCAGGATTCAAACATAAACATGATTAAGAATAACATTTGTTAGCGACAAAAAAAAGCAAGTTTTTGCGAAGATCATCTGCACACACACACACACACAAATCTGCTAACTTTCACAAACACATTTAATTGCTGTATTGCGCGCATACAGAGAGGCTTGTTGTCATGTTACAGTAACACCCCGTCCTCATTACGGTCTTGCTGAATCATTCAGCCTGCGGCCGGCTCACAGAGGACAGCCACTCGCTGGACATGTCCTTGCTATCGGTTACATAACCGTGTCCAGTCACTGAAGTAAACACTCCGGCTTTAAAAACGCTAAAAGACCCGGCAGGAGTGCGAGGCTCTTCGGTGCGTCTTGTTCCAGCACAATAATAACAATCTAATCAGTGTTTCAAACTGAAAATCACTTATGATATTCTGATCAGACATAATTCGCAAAGCACATTACAATTAATTATGGGATCTAACCGCTGGATAATTGTGGACCACAGATCTCGGAAGAAAGGCGCTAAATTAATGCTAACATATTGAAGTGCCAGCGAAGGTGATGTTCGTTTGGTATTCGCGTTCGAGATCGTGATTAGACGTACTCGAGTTAGCGCGGAGAGCTGAGAATGAAACCTCTCAGGGATTTCATGTGCATACAGTCAGGCTTGAGGGGGAAAGTCAGTACACAGGATCAGAGCAAAGACGACCGTGATGCCTCACAGGGTCGAGAGACAGGCTGTGCAGAAATCGAAAAAAATTACAGCTCAATAATTTGTAACAGCAGTGAGGTTTTATATTACAGTGGCTTTAAAAACCAGTGTACATATATGACTATTCAGACAAATGGTGAGTTATAAGGTGTTAAATAATAAACACTAATTTCAACATGTAGATTAAGTGTGTAACACAATGACGCTATCTCTTCAATGCTGAATATGTTTAATCTATATTCAGATTTAAACAGGAAGTGGGTGTGGTCTAAACCAGAATTTATTTCTTTATTTTCTTGTATGCCACTGTTCTCATGGAAACAAATTAAACCCAGATGAGTAACGTTTCATTCACAAACTATAACAACAAATTTTGCACAATCCGTTCAACTCCTGAAGTGAACAGTTCCTCAACCTCAGCTACATCACACGAGTTTTTAACTGGTCACATCCAGATGCTCTGTGGAACTTTCTGGAAAACTTTCCATCAAAAGGGACTGAGTATGGTAGGGAACTATCTTTCAAAACAACAACGTCTTTCCCAAATGAAAAAACAAAACAAAACAAAACAAAACAATTGTTGTTTATAGTCGACAACAATAGCTACCTAATAACATGATATCAGATTTACTTGGACACGGTATCAGAACCTACGAAAGGTACGAAGCAGGGACGCAGTGATGCTGCGAGTCAAAATGGCGGCCATCTCATTATGATGGCTGAACGATTGTACAAGAAGATTTTTATTTAATTATGACAAACGAAGAAGCAGCTACGCTACAAATAAAAGCGCATTTCATTTGTGAATTTTGGCCCGTTTGTATAGAAATATAGTACAAATATGGGTTTATTTTGATGATCAGTTATTGTTTAGGTTGGGACCAAATATATATATATATATATATATATATATATATATATATATATATATATATATCGAGAGAGAGAGAGGGAGAGGCACCACAAGTTATTATTGTAATTTGTCGTCATTTTAGTATTTTCATATATTAAAACCTGTAAAAAAAAAAAGATATGATTTTCATTAATTCAGTACATTATAACTTCAACAATGCAGCTGTATCTAAAATAACACACTGAGGAATCCCTTATCAACACACACTGGCGTTCAATATTTAGCAAAGCTACAGGTTTTTTTAGCACAGTTTGCTAAAATATTGCATCAGCAGGCATTTTTAATCCAGTTTTATAATCAATTCATAACTCATCAGTGTGTGGTTTTAAAACACAGACTTTAGTTTTTGGACTAATGCATGCGTGTTTGGGATTTGCATTTTGTACCACATTAATAGGTCAAAACAATTACAACCAGTAAATGGCACTCAAATCTATCTCTAAATAATAAAATACAATAAAAATAGCAACGATAATTAATTGTTTTTTTTTAAACCCCTAATGATGCTGAAAATGTGGACATCAACGCCTCGCTCACACTGGTTTATTGAGTACATTTCTCCCTAAATGGCCCGAACGAACAAATAAAGTGACAAACTGCTTTCTCCCTTTAAGCAATCAACAATTAATGGTACAAATAAATGATTCCATGCCATGAAGCTGCTTTCAGAAATGATTAGCACTGCAAGTATTTGGTCCAGTACATCATGGTGTTCCACTTTAACATACAAAATCTTAGGGATTAGGTTGCCAGGGTTATGACTAAATTTGTACACTAAATTGGGATAGTTGTGCGCATGACAGTGAACTTGTTTCTGACACAAAGGAGAAAAATTCACATCCTGATGTTCTTGGTCTAGTTTCTGGTCTTTTGTTGTAGTTTTTAAGATGGAAATAAAGGTGGAAATTTTGCAATTTTGTCATTATTATGTTCAATAATGTTGATTTAAAGGAAAAAAAAGAAAAAAAAAAGAATAACTTGAATATAGAAATGTAAGGCACACATTCAATCAACGCTTATTTTTGCTGTATCCAAAATGTACAAGTTATAATTTTGTATCGAATTTGAATTTCGTGTATCGTTACACCCTTATAACCATCACCTCCTCCCTAAACTGCACCCTTGGGTGAATTGCTACAAATTTGCGATCGTGAGAGCATGTCGTCTCCAAATAAAACCAACCACGCATACAGAATCATATTACACGAGGCTGTCAAAACAACACCCACTACGTTGCTGAAGCCCGAGCATTCCTTTCATATCAGCTGTCCCAAAAATATCTCCCCCGCTAAGACAACAGGCGAACGCAGCGGCACTGAAAAACGATCGAAAAACTGGGAATCCTGCTACCACACGAGCTGGGGCATGAGCTGGGTGAATATTCGAGTCAGACGGTTGACAGACACACTCATCCTCCTCCAGAGCCCAGAGGAGGAGAAGCAGAACTGCCACGGATGACTCATCATAATTAGCTCCTATAGAGCTCGGCCTCCTCCTTCCTCCCCTCTCTCTCTCTCTCTCTCTCTTTCTCTCTCTCTCACTCTCTCTCGTCTTTTCCTCCTCTAATCTCATATCCTCTTTGTCTCTCTTCTTCCTCCTCCTCCTCCTCCTCCTCACTCATTCTCTCCTTTTCGCTCTATTCCCCTGAGATCCTGAGCCATTCATTTTTCTCGACGCTTCTTTTTAACTTCCAGTGTGTTCCACTGTTCCATGTGGAGGACAATTTTAGCTTTCAAATTCTACCACGAGTGTGGAGGTGGGACCTTGAGAAGTTACAAAATGGTTGCTATTAAGCCATGTTTTTTGACATTACATCATGTAGGATAAGATCTAAAAATAACAAAATGAAAAAAAACAGGCCTCTTTTTCAACACCATCTTCAAAAAGTCCTATTCAGGCTTGCTAAAAAGCTAAGATCTTGGTTCCCAGCAAGTTTCTCCAGGAGCTCGTGCCACTTTGAGGTGCCCAAAGAGTAAACGAGTAATGGTTGTAGTTGATGACCAACAAAGACTGACAGCAAAGAATTCATCCACACAAACAGAACTTGAACCCATATTTCAGGAATGATAAGGACCAGAAGTTGAATTGGGGTGATAATTGGTCCAGATACTAAATTCCATGAAAAATCACGATTAGCCCCAGAGACATCATTGTACTATGTATATCATTATCATAACAAAGCTTCTGGTTGGTAAACTCATTCATATTGGTCTGATCAGATGCCTGAACCACTTCAACCACCTCATCTTACATTGAAGAACATACACTATATAGCCAAAAGTACAGTATGTGGACACCTGATGATCACACCCATAGGTGGTTCTTCCACAACCTGTTACTCATTTGTAAGTCGCTTTGGATAAAAGCGTCTGCTAAGTGAATAAATGTAAATGTAAATGTTACCACAAAGTTGGAAGCACACAATTATAGACAATGTCTTTGTACGCTGTCGCATTAATGAATCTCCCTTCACTGGAACTAACCTGTTCCAGCACGACAATGCTCCTGTGTACAAACTGAGCTCCACTGACATGGTGTGGAGAAGGTAGAAGAAATCGAGTGTCCTTCACAGAGCCCTGACCTCAACTCCACTGAATACATTTGGGATGAACTGGAACTGGAGCCTCCTCACATCAACATCAGCGCCTGACCTCAACCTCGCTAATGCTCTTGTAGCTGAACGAACACAAACCCCCACAGCCACGCCCTAAAATCTAGTGGAAAGCCTTCCCGGAAGAGAGAGTAGAGCGCATTATAACAGGAAATATGGAATGGGATGTTCAACAAGCACATATGGGTCTGATGGTTAGCTGTGCACAAACGTTTGGTCATATTGCATAAAGCTACACCCAAATACTTATGACTATTGGTAAGTAGAGGAACATCAATCAAATGGTCTCTGTAGCTGTGGTCAGGCTTTTTCTATGAAATGCAATGATATTGCTCCCGGTCATTAGAACACAGACTCTAGTGGCAAAGGTAAAGTTTCTGTAAGTGATTTGATCTTATTTGTATGATAAAGACACACGGCGTTTTAATCAATATCTTTCTGTACTGACCAACACCATGACTCCCTGGAGTGTCTACAAGGAAGACTAGGTCTTAAAAACACATTTCTAGTTCTCAAAAGCCACAGACTGCGGTCTCAGATCCAGATGGGAGGGACACACTCTATTAAAAAACCGTTCGCTCAGCTACTCAACGAATTCTTGTTATCCAGACGCCATTTGGACAGGAGATGTGGTGCAATATGGTGCATTTCTCCCTCTTGACTCATTTTCATCTTCACTTGTTCATCCGAGTTCATCCGAGTCAGAGTCGAATCTCAGATCCGAGTGTGATCGCCTCGCCGATCTCATCTGTGCACGAAGACAGAACAGCAACGCAGCAAAAGGACTAAATGCTACATGCAGCTATGCGGAAAAGCAGCCAGTCTCACGCAACAAAGACGGCAAACCGAATGCTGCTCGGCCACCAGAAAGCTCATCAGGTAGCGTAACGACATCATAAACCTCTCGAATGATGCCGAGAGGGACTTGATGTACGAATGTCGCTCGGCTCATTAATCCGCATTAATGCCCACCTGATTCGTCTGTCCAGCAGATTTACTAACTCGGCGTATAGAGACCTTGCAGTGCCACAAAGGCATCAGTCTTACATTAGCTTTATAACTTTATAACTTCTTGCACTTATTAATAAACAGCGCTTTGTGGCTGGAGTGTTAATTAAAAGTGAAATGTGTAATCAACAGTGATGAGTTTAATTTACATTAAACGTGCACCGTTTTTGGGGGGGTTTTTTAGTTGTTGTTGTTTTTTTTTTAACATTTCTATGGCCATGGATGACCGAGTGAGCTGTGCTAATTAATTTCTGACAACCAAAGCAGAAATAACGAAGACTGTGATGGTAAATACACAAACTGAGTTAAAGAAGGCTATAAAAATAATCAGGATGTTATCGTACCCTGACTTTTGCAGTCTTGACTGTACATCCTGATTTCTGCGAACACACACACACACACACACACACAACACACACTTGGCAGCCTCCTCACGCACGAATGACCTTTACATTCTGATTTGATCAGGATTCTTATTATTTGCATCCAATTTTCCCCCCAATTTAGTTCTACCCCACTGACACGCCACTAGCACGAGTCTTAGCAGCTAGCAATTTGAGAAAATGAGCGCTAACACTTGCTTGCTCTTAGACATGCCACGTCTTTTTCATCTTCCTGCTTATGCAACAATACACTAAAGCTGAATGCGCACGAGGGAGAAGAAGGCCATGAATACTAAATATCCGCTCAGCAGGTGAGGTGAGGATGTGCATCGCTCCTAAAACACAAAGGGATCTGTAGAGCTCCTGAGAGTTCAAGTGGAATGTGTAAAAACCACGAGAAAACTTTCTGGCTGAATTTCAAACGCTGTTTACTGTCGTGCAAAAAAAAAGAAGACATTTTCATGTCTGCAAAATGCAAACAGCTAGGAAATGTTTTTTTGTTAGTTAAACTATATAGATATTATCTCAATGTAACTGTACTGTAAATGTAGCTTACAGTCATTTTTAGTTATCTAGTTATTAAGTTAAGCTAGTGTTATTTAGAAACTCGGCGAGCAAGCAGGTAATATTAGCCACCTGATGTTTCTTGAGGACATCAAGTCAGTGTATTTTTGTGACAGAACTTATTTAATCCTTTCTCGCAGTACACTGGTGTTCCATTCTGCCAGACGACTTATTTTCAATCAGTATAAACAACCTCAACAACCCTGTGTAAAAAAAAAAGTACAGTCATTACACCGTTGGGTTTCTGTGTGTAGAGTATCATGACTCTGTGATTAGCTGCTGGTGAGTAGGGGGATGGGAAAGGGAAGGGAGGGGTGTGAGCCCCCTGCTGGTCAAACAATTCACAATTCTCCACAATAAGGCCCTTTTTACACATGAAAACAGTCCTCGTCCACACTGGCGTTTCCGCTGTGTTTCGGAAATGATCTCCGTCCACACTACTCGACCGAAAACCCCATGTCACATGACCGTTCATGCACACTGGGCATGCGTATGTTGGTTGCTAGTGCAAACCGGCGTTCCATGTAGGGCTTACGCCGCTCGAAATGAGATTTGTTGCCGATCACTCTAATCGTAGTTCGCTTCTTGCGCGTGTAGGCAGCTGCAGTATTATAAAATACAGAATTTAACTGCACAACGGCTGCTAAGAATGACGACAAAGCCAGCAAAGCTTGCGGTTCAGTCTCCGTGTTGTTGTGTATACGATCGAGGTAGCGTAACGGTCATACGGTAGGTGCTTGATGAATCAGGGAATCATGATCACAACTCATGATCCAGAAGACCGATCCGGGAGTGAATGTGGGCGGAGCCACACCTTCATTTTCAAAAGTCTTCGTTTTGGTCCATTTACATCGAAACACGAGCCTGGAGTTTTCAAACTAATCCGTTTCCAAAAGTCTCCATTTTCGAGCGTCGAAAACGTCGGAGCAGCATAGACTACAGGTGTAACCGTAGCAACAGTTATGCGTTTTAAAACGAAAATGCGCTAGTGTAAACATGGCCTAACATTGGTACAGAGATCAAACGGACAGCACAGCTAAAGCTTTATCGATGGTAAAACACCGTATACAACTGCCACAGACACATTATAATATTTATTATATTTAATATTTAAAATAAAGAAATACTTATGCAAATTCTTAAAGCTCTGGGTGTCTACTTTCATATGAGCCATCAATCCCTACAGTGCAGTGACATCACGAGTAAATTCACTGCTGAACACGGGCATGCCCAAAACAGGCACAACCTCCAAAACTGATCTAATTTAAAGTTCAAAATCGGAACATTAACGAGATAACATGTGCTCAATTTAACCTAAGAAAATGTTCTTATCTCCATCGCTTATTTTTCATGCGAACAAAACCGTGTGCACTGTAATGAATGACTGTAATTGGAATCGGGGAAATAACCAGCCTAGCTCACTTCCTGCTAGCTGATCTGTTTACTAGAACTTTCCGACATTTTTTTTGACTAGCATTTCTCTGATCGACGGAACCCCAGAGAACGACTGGCTGCAAAGGCAGACGAGAAAGCGGCGAGACTGTTGTTCGAGAACGGAGGACCGGCGCACAACCCTCGAGCGTTCGCTTTGGGAGCGATCGAACTAATTATCCATATTCAAAACAGACAACTCCGTTAAAGAAAACAAATTTAAGAGCACTTAAGATTTGACTTTAAAGACTCTTACTCTTTGCGCAAAATAGTCTAAACGTATTTGTTTGGGGGGGTGTACATTTTTTCTTCTTCTTCCGTCGTGTAACTGTGTGTCTCGGTGTCACTGATGGCGGTTAATCACCAGGCTTTTTATTTCTGCTGTAACTCATCTTAAATTCCTTCATCGTTAAAACAAGCCCAGATATTTCATTTCTCCGTGCGTAATGATTAAGCGGCACCACGACGCTGCGTTTATTGTGCCAGAGCCATAATTCAGTCATTCTCTCATTCCTGAAAGCAAGAAGAAAAAAAAAGAATTTCAGGAGCAGAGTCAATAAATTGCGAGTCAACAGGAAGCAGGGTTAAGGAGCCGACAGCGGCAGTTCTGGGGTTTGAACTTTTTTCTTCTTCTTTTAATTCCCAAAGCAAACCACTGCTCGGTTTACTTTTAACTTCAACAGAGAGGCTGATGACTTGTTTCGTGATCCACAGACGTTGGTGTCACTCCAAAAAGTAGGAGGTGACTATCTTCAATAAATAAAAATTGTAATCACCGGCAAATTGTTTATTTAAGAGGATTACAACATTTCAGGAAGTCCTGTTACTGAAATAGTTATAGTCTATTATCTATCTAATAGTTCAGTCTATTATCTATGCCACGTGTGTCTTGATTTTATGGAGATGCCGGTGATCCTGACCTTTTCAGCTCTCTGGACCGGCCTGATCCATCCTGATGCCCTACCTCTGGATGGAGCGCTCATCAAGTGGATGCTACGTTCTGCCACTGAGAACAACCCCAAGCGGTGCAGCCTGGAGATCGCTGAGGATGGTGCCTCTTGAAGTACCATGGAAATGGTTTTGGACCTCAATTCCGCATGGATATTCTCGCTGTGGTTGCTGGGACTACGGTTGCTGCGATGGCCTTGGGACTGCAATTACCACATGCAGTTTTGCACTCAGCTCTCCTTCAGTGAACAGTGGACTAGTTCAACAAACAGACTTCATATAAAACCATAATGAACTTTCTTTTACTTTCACACTATCCGTTGTTACCCAGATGAGGACGGGTTCCCTTCTGAGTCTGGTTCTCTCAAGGTTTCTTCCTCATATCATCTTAGGGAGTTTTTCCTCATCACCGTCGCCACCGTCTCGCTCAGTAGGGAGAAATTCACACATTTAAAATCTGTATCCTGTGTTTATATGCTTCTATAAAGCTGCTTTGAGACAATGTCCATTGTTAAAAGTGCTATACAAATAAAATTGCATTGAACTGTGTCTTAATCACACTGTGTGTATTCCTCTTGCATTTTCTTGTGTATTTCATGTTTTGTTTTTTACTGTTGTCAGTCAAGTTACCTTGTGTGCGTTTTCTTAGTATTCTTAAGCCCTGTCCTCCATTTTCAGAAGAATTGTAATCCACATGAACGGCGTTTTTTTTTTTTTTTTTTTAATATCTCCGTCCGCACAAAACATTTCGAGTAGATACTTGAGAACATGCCTTTAGTGTGTTACTTGAGTAGTATTTCATTTCATCTGTAGCTGCACTGTTATGTGTAGTCTCTTGAAGTAATTGCAAGAAATTCATTGTGCTTTGGTGATTAAATGCACACACACACACACACACACACACGCACGCACACACACACGCATGCACACACGCACACACACAGAGCAAATTCCATAAATGATGTAGAACCGCAGCCGACTTCAAAAGTAACAAACTCTCAGTTTACGCCACAGTTCTCCAAATGCTTCCTGTCCTGTGTCTAAGTTTCGTTCTAATTAAGTCTGAAGATGACCGAGGCTTCGAAGTTACCTGTATCAGCAAGTTTCTCCATTTATAATAAATTACCTTTGACTCGATAAAGTTGTAAACGCACTTTGAAATTGAAAATGAAATTCACCAGTACCGTCTTTTGTAAAAAATAAATAAAATAAAATAAAAAATCAGTGACAAAAATGACTCACTGTAGGAAATTCTAGATGTCACACACACACACACACACACACACACACACACACTACACACATACACACACACACACACACACACGCTGTCTGTCATCACCTCAGCTCACTCTTACTCCACATGTTCACGCACACCCAGGACGAATCACGATGTCGGAACGGATCCTTCGACGTGAACCGAGTTTGCCGTACTGCTTCAATTCCTGCTCCTGCGGCTCAACACTTTATTCTTTTCCACTTCACTCGTACTTGCTCTTTCGTTCCAGACCCATGAGCTAAAGATCATTCAAGATGAAGTCATGCCTCACATTTTTATAGTTCGCAGTCAGTAAGGAATGAAACACTCCGAGTGGTGCTGTTATAGGAAAATAATCAGTGCTGGAATGGTGTGATGAACTGGAGTTAGTGTTACCACACCGATACATGTTTTATTCCTTTTATACCACAACAATTCACCATCAATTACAGAAAAAAAAAGATTGAAAGAACTTCTTTTGGTACTTTTTATCCATTTATAGTTATATTCGTTCTTGCGGAAAGTCCCTGAAACAAGTCCCTGCAGGATTTCATGATTTTGCGATCAATCTTTGCAAAATCAAGCAAACTCCACAATGTTCAGAAGAGCTTGCGATTTTTTTTTTCAAAAAAAAAAAAACGCGGATTTTCATCAGACGCGTCACGTGATGTCATCACAACGTGCAATCAGCCAAAGCCCTCTTCGATTCACATGCGTTGAACGTGAGTACAGCTAAACAGTCTCGAGTAGTCTGGGTAGTTTTCCGTTAAAAAAAAAAGCGCACAAAAAACTCTGCAAGTTGCGTTGAGGATTTTTTTAAAAATCCGTAGCAAAATCAAGCGTTTTTGCCCGCATCGATCACTAAAAACAACAAAACAACTCAGTGAAATCCTTTATAGACTCTATATAACGATAATCACTCTATTTAATGCGTGATCTAGAAAGCACGTAAAGCTAGTAACATTAGCTAGCTAGATGTTTGTTGTTCGATAAACTGTGCAATAAATAAACCCTGATGTTTGTTGTTCGATAAACCCGGCGTTTGTTTTTATTGACAAAAGAGTCGACGCTCCTGCATTCATATTTTCTATTGGCTCGCAAGGCTGAGTTTCATAAATCCACGGTCAGTATTAGTAAACAATACATTTTAAGTGTTAATTTTTTTAAGTGTTCTAGATAGTTATGAGCATAGGAAACATAAGGAAACGTAACGTAATCTGTGTCTTTCACGTCTCACCGGGGGAATTTTATTCAGTTCGATTGTTGCTTTGGCAAAAAAAGAAGAAAAGCGTGACTCCTATAATCACTGAAGCACAAAGTTAATAAAAAAACGTAAGTATTGGCAGTTCTGCTCATGGTTTGGAGCACGTGATGACAGCCTTGGGTGATGGTGTATCTGTAAGCCTAGGCGATGCTGGTTAAACATCATAAGACAAAAAAAAAAAAGATAGTATGTAATGCTCAGCCTCTCTGGAATTATGAACTTACGATCACACACGGCCGTCTTCATAACAGATGATCACTTATTCAATAATTCTGTCAGTAACTACCTACACAGCGCACAGTACGTCCGTTTATATCTGAGAACAAATAACAGACGAGAGACAGATGAAAAGGGAGAACAGACAAGAGGCACACAATGTGTATCTGTACTGAGAGAGAGGAAAAAAAAACAAAAAAACAAAACAAACGAAAAAACATCCGAGCTTTGGATTGGAGGAGGAACAGGACCCAAACCCCCAAAGCAGAGCACTGAGATGGAATCAGAGATAAAAATGAGAGAGCGAGAGAATCCGAAGGTCAGGACGGAGAGATGAAAAGAGCACAGTAACAAAGGAGATCAAGGCTGAGAGAGAGAGAGAGAGAGAGAGCGAGAGCAAAGCACAGAGTTTGGAATGATATGATATTTTCATGAGTGGGAAGACACCAGACACGGAGAAAGATCTGGTGTTCTAATGATGTCATTTCCCCTGATTACAAGCATACTGTTTTAATCATTTTCAGTGGAATTGTAATCGTAATGGCGTTCTACGACCGTCAACGTGATTAATATGGCAGGATCGGTTAACGGCAGATCGTATTTCACGGTATGTTTGTGATCCGGAGTTCTGATCCCTCGTCCTGGTGAAAAACGGGTTCTGGGGTGCGCTTCGACCGAACCCGTGGTCTAGTCTGCATCAGATATCCGAGTAATGAGATTGGCGCGAGGATGAAAAGCGAGATCTCGAGTTCGAATCCCAAAATTACCATATGACGGGAAAACTCGGGCTCGGGCTCTTGGGTGGGAAAGATGACGATACTCTGTCTGTCCTGTCAATCACAGCAACGCCAGCCAATCATAGGCAAGTGTGATCTCATGTATGTGGAAGCGGATGGATAGCGCTTTCCTCCGAGTGTGTTACGCAGTATGACGTGTCTCAGAGGAAGCACGTGCTAGCCTTCACCCTCTCCGGTTGGGTAGCTGTGTTAGCAGAGAGCTGGCTGGTGGGTGAATTCCCAAAAAAATGGGAGAAAAAAGAAAAAAACAGGTTTTTGCAAATTTGCGTGGTGTATGGAATTGCTCTGCCGTGAAAGAAAACCTGCCCCACCTCTGAACAAGTCCATACCCTGTTGTTATGCCACCTTTTCTCTCTTATTATTCTTCTTCCATTTCTTCTTCTTCTTCTGGCTAGGGTGTCTACGGCAGCCCATAGAACCATCTGGTAAAAAGTTAGTTATGAAATTTGCCTCACTGATTGGGGAGGGTCTAAGGAACATTTTTTTACCAAATTTGGACCAAGTGCTGCCAATGCTCTAGCGCCACCATTGGGTCAAATTTGGGCCTAATTCAAAGTGCCACACAGAACCTACTCTTGTCTACATCCACCCAAAACGCACCACACTCACTGTACACATCACACGGTAATTTTATTTAGCATTTTAATTTCCTCATCCACTCCTGAAGAAAAGTTCATCTCACTGTTCCTGCCTCTGGCTGCAGGATAACTGCCACTGGATTTGGACAGATAATTTGGAGAGTCGGACCGAGCGACAGCTCTGCACTTGTTAGCGCTAGCATGCCTGTGTCACATTCCAGTGGCCTTTAATTTATGACCTTGTCACGAGGGAACACCTTCTCACTATGAAGTCTTTTTTTTTTTTGACATTCTCATCATGCCAGTCAAACACCAACCCACCCACACACCCACACACACACACACACACACACACACACACACACGGACACATGCATCGCCCACACACACACACACACAGCACCATCAGGGAGAATCTCAGGGTAAATGAACGAGCGTGAGTGTGGAGTAAAATCTTTATGGGGAAATGGACAGATGGCTTCACAGAGCACTGGTGTGTGAGCCAATAAGCTAATGGCTAATGGCTTCTCAGCTATATTTCACTGTACCATGCAAATATTTAATTTATATCTGTTTGACCTTGCTCACATTCCTGATTAACAGGTAGAAACAAAATGTTAACTTGTATGCAGAATAGCGTGGTTGGTTCTAGCACTTTCTGTGAAACATGGATATGAACAGGGGAAAAAAAACTTCAAAAATATCATGATGCTAAGCAGGGGTAAAAATTGATGCTCATGATGCTAAGCATCATGCTAGCATCATCAAATATTCGTAATGATTGGCGCTGATGTTGCTAAGCCTCATGATAGCATGATCTAATACGTCACACTGATCACACTTAGCATCACGATAGTACTACGTGATAGGCGTAATAATTGATAGATTGATGCTAAGTATGATTTTGACACTGCTAAGGATTGTTGCTAGAATGATCAAATGCATAATAATTATCCCAACTAATAATTATCCTAGCTTTGTGATATTGATGTAATAAGCGTAACAATTTATATTCATGACATCGAGTATGATTCGGATAATGCTAAGCATTGTGCTAGCATGATCTGATAGCCATCATAATTGACAGATGATACTAGGTATGATTCAGATGCTACTAAGCATCGTGCTTGAGTGATGAAACACATAATGGTGGACACTGATCATGCTAAATATGATTCGATGAAGTTCATTATTTAAACCTCAAACTTTTGATCTAATAGACATACCAATTGATACTGATGATGCTAAGTATGATTCAGACACTGCTAAGCATCGTGCTAGCATGATCTTATAAGCGTAATAATTGAAAGATGATGCTAAGTATGCTTGAGAGGATACTTAGCAGGATCAGATTTGCACGATGATTGACACTGATGAAGCTAAACATCATGCTAGCATGATTTAAAACGCACAATGCTTCACAATGACGAAGCTTAGAATCATAATAGTATAGTACTATCTGATAATTGATATTATTAGATACTAAGCATCATTCTCGCTTGAAGAAATGCATAAACATCGACACTGACGATGCTAAGCTTGATTTTGATGAAGTGAAGCATCACACTGACACGATCAAATATGCATAATGAGTCATATTAATTACGCTAAGCCTCCTGATTTCGATCTAACAGGCATGCCAGGTGATAGTGATGATGCTAAGTATGATTCAGACACTGCTAAGCATCATGCTAGCATGATCTAATAAGCATAATTATCGATAGCTGATGCTAAGTATGCTTGAGATGTTGCTAAGCGTCAGCAAATTTGCATAATGATTGGCACTGTTGATGCTAGGCTTGATTCTGATGATGCTAAACATCATGCTAGGTCCTCTAATATGCATAAAGATTGACACTGTGGATGCGAGAGATAATTTGTGTTTTCTTTCAGTAATAGCGACCGCTGAGAATACTGTATCCTGCATGCCTGATCTTTAAAGCCTTGAAAGATACCCAGAAGCCCTAGCACTTTTCATTGGATTTCATGTAAATAAAGTACAAATCCGTAATCCTTACTCTAAATTTACCAATTCGTAATGTACACTATCAAGGTGACAGGCTATTTATGCCGACAGTGCAAATGTACTGACACAACAGTTTCAACAAGGATTCGTTTTAATAATATTTATATAGAATAATGATTCAAATATTAATATTTCATTCCAGTCAGACTTGTTCAGTTCATTGATTTTGGCCATCGTACAGCTATTAGTCGTGGCTGCTATTTGGCTGGAATGTAAAACCCGCAGCCACACGGGCCAAGAAAATAAGCTTTGTTAGCAAGCTGTTCTGTGTGCTGAAAACTGTAAGCTGTTCTAGGATAGCTGTGGTGGTGAATACCAAAAATATAAGAACTTTTATTCTGTCAATAGGACGCCAAGCACCGAAGGAGCACCTTATTGTTATGCCACCTTTGCTTATTCTTCTTCTTCCATTTCTTCTTCTTCTTCTGGCTAGGGTGGCTAGGGTCTTCTTCTATGGCAGCCCATAGAACCGTCTGGTAAAAATTGGGGAGGGTCTAAGGAACATTTTGACCAAATTTGGGCCAAGTGCTGCCAACGCTCTAGCTCCACCATTGGGTCAAATTTGGGCCTAATTTGGAAGTATGTTCATGGTCATGTTTGATCCATGTGTCCAAGATTTAAAAGCCAGGTATCCCTAGATTCCCAGGGACAAGATGAGTTCCATGCCATGAGTTCCAACGACATCAATCTCCGCCAAATTAGATTATCCGCCATCTTGAATTTTGTCAAAAAATGCTTTTTCGCTACTCCTCCAACATATTGTGTCCAATCATCACCAAATTTGGCACACATCATCGTCAGAGCAAGTCTCATAAAAGTTATTCAAACAGTTTTGAATACTCCAAACGGTTTGCCCGTAATGGGCCAACGACTCTGACAATGAAGCCACCAAACAGAATGTCAGGCTGTATCTCGACTATATAACGACTTTGATCACTGACACAAAATATGGCAGGCATTTTCAGGAGTGACCTGAGGCTATGCAAAAAAAAATTTTGTACCAGTGCCACCTACAGGTCAAAAGATACAATAACATGCCAAAAAGCTTCCATCTAAGTACCATTTTGCTACTCCTGAGACAGAATTTTCAATAGTGTTTAGACCACCTCCTTTAACCACTTGCCTTTCAAATCAGGGATGGAATATGCATGCTCAAGAAGGGAAACAGCACTGCCTTTTATTAAGATGATGTCCTCAATGTCCTTAGGATAATACCATAAATTAATGAATAGTGTCATGTTTATGTTTTTCATTTTGGCCTCATGTGACTTTCTATAAAAATTTTTTATGTAATTCCAGCTAGTACATATATTTCAGCTTGATTTATTGTGGTTATATCAAACTGTCAGACAGAGGCCCTGGAGCCGATATGACGGAAATAAAAACAAGCTTACGTTCAGGTTCGGAATTGTACGTGATTGAGACGTGCCTCTTTTTTGTTACTCAAACTCCATCCACATAGCGGTCTGAACATGGATGTACGCAATGCCAGTATTATAATATCTCACTGTATATGAGCAACACAACTCTGAATACGGCCCAAATTTTCAACCCTCCCTCATTCTTTCGCTCTATCTCTAAAGCTTGACGATGGGTCTGTGGCCCCTGTGGTAATTCCACCGACCCTGTGAAATGGCATGTTTCGGAGGGTCGTAAGAGGGCAATGTGGTGGGCTGCTCTAATCCCAAATCATACCGAGAGACAGAATCGGAAAGCAAGAAAGAGTGAGAAAGACTCACATCACAGAAATGACTTGGACTGCTAACAAGCCACACATCGAATCACATCCACGACAAATCGTTTTACTTACTCGCTCCGTCTCGCATCGTCCTCGCTTGCAAACACAGACGTGTACACACACTCGCATCCTTCCTCTCCATCTCTTTCTCTCTCACGCGCTTATTCAGTATGCGTGCGAGTGCTTTGCTCCAGTACGGCGTGCGCTGAATGGCGAACATGTCGAAGCGACCCCTGAGAGCCGGCTGCCATTGTTAAAGATTTTTCAAGACTGCGACAACATAAACACGGCTGAACACGCTACTCGAGTACATTAATCACGGTATTTACTATTATCGCTAGAAGTACATGACACCGCACACTGTTTTGTACCACAGCGCTGATGAATTCTTGATTCTGATTGGCCGGGAGGTGTTGATGGATTTAGTATAGCAAGTCTGACAGTCCTGTTGAACTATATATATATATATATATATATATATATATATATATATATATATATATATATATATATATATATATACACACATATTGGAACACAGCTTAAGATGCTAGCGGGGGTTCCCTGAAGGGTAAACAGATCTGCAAGTCAATGTGTTTATGTTAAAACGGTAATGAAATGCATCCGTACATGGAAAGGGCGCTAAATTGTGCAGGGCTGAAGAAAGTGACATGCGGCGTGACGCACATCTAACCGACTTGAACAGTACTTCCCAGTTCTCATGCGAATGTAATGAGCTGGAGCTGATAGCTGACTCGCACACCTCAGCGAGAGAATTTTTGAAATTTTTTTACTAGGAATAGCGATAACACACAGCCTATTTGCTGGGGACAACAACAACAACAACAACAACTTTGGCGCAAGCTCTTTCCTGGATGATTGCTAACGAGGCTAAGCGCAGACTCCACATATTGTACTTCAGCACCTCAGCACTTTTAGCAGAGCCGGTCACGGACAATTACACCAACTGGAGTTTGTGTGGAGAAAACAACATGTGCTTCGGGATGAACAGAATGGTGTACAATGGCAAAGTTTTAGTGAAAATATTTTGTTAATGTAGTGTTGGTTTGCTAGTTGTTGAAGAAGTAGAGTGTGAGCTAGCTAGCTAACCAGTGAGAGAGATTAGCAGGATGCGTGAGCCATGTTTACTCCTGATACTCCAGAAAACATTTATTCGACTATCGGATTAGGACGCGGAAAATCGTAAGCTAGGAAATCTCTTCATGAGCGTATTAAGCCAATAAAGGCATCCAATGAGCAGCTCGTTGGTCCTGAAATCTGTTCCTTTACAAGAGCTAACAGCTACATATGTTAGTGCTAACACTACTAACGTGAAACTCCAAGAAGGCAGAGAGATAAAACAAAATGTTTATTTAATGTTGTGAATCGTATTAGATCGTGTTATCATTTGCGATGTTGAGGCGCTCTGTTTCCCCCTCTCTCAAAGTTTTAGGACGGAAAATGCTCAAAAACGCACAATTTTCTGTCCTAAAGACAGAAAAAATGATGGAGTGTTACAAAGTGCTGACACTGGAGACTCCTTCTGGCCAATCAGATTTGAGAATTCAACAGCACTGTGGTATAAACATAAATAACAATACCTAGATAGACTGGTTTCTTAAAGGTATTAAATAAGACAGCATTACACTGTTATATTACATTATATTATATTATATTACATTATTTTATAGTGGCTAGCTAAATATTACATACATAACCTTACTAGCTAGCTAACTCAACAGTGTTTTTTAATGCAACCTACGAGTTTTAACAGCTTGTAGCTACGTCGTTTTAGCCCCACCCCCTAACCTTTCCACTTGGCCCCACCCATAAAAAATGTCAGAATCATGAGATATTTAGGTCAAAGCATTTGTAACCATGTGCTTTTTCAATGAAATCTGTGATTCGTAAATGTAGCCTCAATGTGCATCAATCGTAACTTACATCGTACAAAACGTAGTGAAACTTACCAGTTACTACTGATCCCAATCTGCTTATTGATAAATGATTAATGAAATAACTTATGCACACCTTACAAACATATGTAAGGTGTGGAGTCTAGGACGGCGATAATCAAGCTTAAAAGACGAAAATGTTAGTAGCTACAATTCAGTTTTTTTTTTTTGTTTTAGCCCCACCCCCAGGTCTGTTCACTTAGCCCCACCAATCAGAACATTGCGTGGACGTAGTTTTATTCAAAGCCTTTCAAGTTGTAGCTTTGTGAGTTTTTCTTTACAGTTAAACCAGTGATCTGTAAATGTAGCGTAAAAGTGCGTAAAAAATTGTGAATCGCAACCGGACACAAAACAGCTGTGAAATTTAGTGTAACTTAGATTACTGGGGAAAGTTATATTTAGTTGATTTGCTACTTAATTGATCCACTTACGTACAAGTTACAAACCTACTTCGACTAAACTAGTAGCTATGAGCTTTTTCTACTTGTTAGAAATGTTAGCATGGAAGGTCCAAAAAATGTCTAAAGAAGCAAAAATCCCAGATGTCCTGGCTGATCTATAGTTTGTAGCTATAGACATAATGTCCACAAACACCTGCACGACATTTCTTCACATATCCAAAAAAGATTTGACAGTGAACCATGTAAATGCAGCAGCTCAGTAAATGTCACTGGTGCTTTTTATTTGTTTTTGACCGTCACATTTAAAAAGGCCATGCTGCGTTAAAATAAAGCACAGAGCAAATGGGACTAAATTGAGCATTGGGTTGTTGTTGTTTTTTTTTGTCCTTTTCATGGTGCTATTAAGTCTAAAAATATTCTAATCCTTCAGCGTGTGTCAATATCAAAATAGCACCAGGTCCATATTCCTAAAGCAGTCATGCTACTTAATAAACACAAATAAAGCCTGTCTATTTGCTAAAATGTATATATGATATTTTTTGTTGATCTTGGGAAAGGAGATATTTTTAGACGCTCTGACCTGCAGAAGGATTTTTCTGACTTTGAATGTCATACCCTCCATCGAAGCACACAGTCGGTGCGAATTACAAATGATGATGTAGGCGAGACAAAGTGGAACTGTTTGCTTATGTAAGCATTTATTTACACTCTGGCCCAACTGGCTTTCAATTACTGTCATCTCCACGCATCATTCATTGGAAATTGTGGTCTGGAACGCGTCGTGAATCTTAATCGTGACGGTATATTTTTAAAAGTGCGTTGTAGTGAACTGCGTTTCGACTTTTTATGTCGTTAAAATAATGCGGCTTTTTGTATCCGTATGTGTTTAGCGCTCCAAATATCAGTGACTGTATCTGGATTCAAACCTGAAGTGGTCGTGGCTTAAATCAGAAGGTTCTTTCTTTCTCCTATTTCCCAATGTATCAATTGTAAACGTATTTGTTCTCTGTGTAACTGTCCCTGCTGCTTTCAGCTCATCCTGCAACTCTTTTCGAGGGACCTCTGGCTTCTCTCTTCCCTTCCTTATCGTTAGTCCAAGAGCGAGAGTTGTGAAAAATTGCATGGAGCACCTGTCTGCGGATAATTAATTATAATTAATCAAAACACGGGTTTCAATTCAATTCAATTCGATTTGAATAGCGCTTTTAACAATGGACATTGTCTCAAAGCAACTTTACAGAAACATATAAACACAGGATAGAGATTTTAAGTGTGTGAATTTATCCCTATTGAGCGAGATAGCGGTGACAAGGAAAAACTCAATGAGATGATATGAGGAAGAAACCTTGAGAGAAACCAGACTCAGAAGGGAACCCGTCCTCATCTGGGTAACAACGGATAGTGTAAAAGTAAAAGAAAGTTCATTATGGTGTTTATATGAAGTCTGTTCACTAAAGTGTATGTGGTAATTGCAGTCCCAAGGCCATATTAGAAACCGTAGTCCTAGCAGCCACAGCGAGAATGTCCATGTGGAACCAAAGGTTTCACAGAGTGACACACCCCCTAGACTTGATCTCTATCAGCCCTTGAGACCTTGATATGTACCATATACTTCGGCAACACGTCATCAGCAGTACTCAACGTAATCAATGAGGAAATATTACGTTGAACGTAAAAGACTCTCAGGCTATTGGTTACAAGACAGCGTCACGAATGAAATGCTGCTAAATTCTAGGAACATGTGCTGTAAGTAATGGGTTGGATTTATGTTACATAGGAACAGAACGGTAAACTGGGTTTTCTGGAAGTTTCTGGTGGTGGAAAGTTTTTTTCTCATTACCTAAGCGCCCCTAGAAGCATGACACCACTAACTTGCTAACACAAGGGTTTGCATTCCGTTGGCATTTACACTCACAGACGACCCGAGAGTTTAATTCGGACCTGACGGAGAACCCAAGAACCAGAGAATCGAACAATCCTGAGACTACCAGGTACGATTTGCTCGATGGACTGTTGTGCCTTTTTAATAACAGACCTTAAAGTACTTTATTTTCTGTCCAGTATCATCTATCTTAGCCTTTTAGCTATTGAGCTGATGCCGATTGTCCGTTTTATTCATTAAGCCAGTGCTCTTTGGGCCGATGTATAACGAGGATACTTTCTACTGCATCGTAGGTCCACTTAAAGAGAGCAAGAGTGAGAGAGAGAGAGAGAGAGAGAGAGGGAGAGAGAGATTTAATGGTATTTACGTCATTTCAAGTCCATCTAGATTATATACCTGATTGATATTAGAGGTAAAACACGTCCAGACATTTTCCTCCTTCCATTCAGGAAAGGGTTAGACAAGCCTCAGTGCCGGATGTAGGAATGTTACTGAATACGAAAAACGTCATTCAGAACAAACAGATCATGTGTACTGAATACAAAGACTATTAAAAGCAGTAAATGAGCAGGGAAGATTAAGCTATCATGGTGAGTACTCCGAGACAAAATTATAAAGCAACACTCAAGAGGGTAAAAAAACTACAGAGCACAGCAAAGGGCAAATACCTTAATCATCCCTATATCAGTACAATAGGCTCGATAATGTGCAGGTGGAAAGATAGGTGTACCACACAAGGTTTCCTTACCATCGCTCTCAGAACCAATGATAAGGAAAGTAAGGGTGAAGAAAAAAAAGAGTTGCAGGACGACCTGAAAGCAGCAGGAACAACAGTTACACAGAGAACAAATACAGTACGTTTACAGTGCATACTGGGAAATAGAAAAAAGAAGTTTTTAAAAAAACGGGGCAGTGGTGGCTTGGCAGTTAAGGCTCTGGGTTACTGATCGGAAGGTCAAGGGTTCAAGCCCCAGCACTGCCAAGCTGCCATTGTTGGACCCTTGTGCAAGGCCCTTAACCCTCTCTGCTCCAGGAGCGCTGTATCATGGCTGACCCTGCACTCTGACCCCAGCTTCCTAACATGCTGAGATATGCGAAGAAAAGAATTTCATTGTGCTGTAATGTATATGTGACTAATAAAGACTCATTCTCATTAAGCCACACCCACTTTGGGTTTAAGTACAGATACTAATACAGCTCACGGCATTATGTTATGCCTCTAGCCAGATCTTTCTATCTGCTATCTTTTTTCTTAATTTGAAAACAACCACAGGTGAAGGACGACAGATCGCAACGACAACGTCCATAAACACGCAGCGTTCTCTGTCCTCCATTTGTTTTCCATGTGAGACGAGTCCTTCCTTGTCTCACATCTCTCAAAGGAAACGATGATGAGGAAACGAAAAGGCCAAGTCATGCCAGAGAAGATTTCTGCTGCGTTGCAGGGAAGCAGTGACAAGCGCTCAGCGCCGTTTCTCCGTTATGTCACCGTGTCAGCGTGTTTAGCATGAGCAGGCTCACAGGCTTCCTGTGAAAGACAGCAAGTGTGTTCTTTGATAGCTTCCTGCAAGTGACACCAAGACTGATGCGGCCCTATCGGGAAGAGCGTGAAGCCTCACTGTGCACGCGCGACGGGGAAGGTTTCGTCACCCCCGAAGCAATTAATAACTCTGACGCCCGGCAAATTAATTAGGCTTGCTCTATCAGGAATTAGACAAGGATGGAAAAAGCAGCAGCAGCAGCAGCTCGACAAGCTCGTGAATTGCGGATAAGAACGCTTCGCTGTGTCGATGGTTCGAGGTTGAACCTCAGCATTTTAGCAATCATAATTGAAGCGTTTTAGGAATCATAATTAAAACATTTGGCCAGATGTGCCCAGTGTAACTAAAGTGATTTGGGAGGTCATAAGTTTTACTAAACACAAAATCTCACCAAAAAAAAAGTTCAAATATACTCAGGCATCGATCTTCAAACGACGAAGGATAATCCATAACTATTCAGTTGAGAAATAGTGAATATTTAGATGCAGGCAAGGCAAAGAGGGTTAACATATGCCATAGAAACGTACCAATCTCTCGCAACAGGGAATTTGGCAAGACTTTGTGAAGTGTGTGTGCAAAACATGTGCTTTAACGGTTCAGAAACACGACCTTAACAGGAAATGAGTAACTGATTAGGATTCTACTGACTAAGAAACGCCAAAACAAAAATAGCAGAGTATATACATTATATATATATATATATATATATACACACTACATATTAATATAAGCTCTCACGTAACGCCAGCCCTAGCTCTATTCAGAAGTTACATGACAGTTACGCACTGTTATGGGTGGAGTTTGTCTAAAACAGACCGAGACATGTCTCTTAAGCGCATTTTTTCTTGCGTGAGATCGCCTTGAGTGAGGAGCGGTATTAAGTCCAGTGCCACTCTCTGACGGTTCAATATAACCACGATATGTCACGTTGAAATTTATGTCTCGGCTGTAAACACGCTCCAAATAAATAAATAAATAAATAAATGAACGGAAAGCTGACATTTGAGGCCGATATTAAAGACATAAATATGACTGTATCAATTGATGAACAGCATTGTACCTTAAACGTGTGTGCGAGGATACACCATCTTAATCGGAGACATCTCAATGATCGTATTTTATATGAATAAAGCCGTGAATTTATTTCATAACTCGGAGCCGTAAAGCGTAGCAGGCGTGGCTTTGGGTCAGCTTATCCTTCAAACTGTGGGCACGAACAGTTTCTAACAAACCGAACGCTGAATTAAAAGCGTGATGAAATAGATTATATACCGCCCACGTTACGATTCCATGACCTTCGATTTAGTTTCTTACGGCTTCGTTACGTTCTATACGCAATTAACTGTCAGACAACAATCCATCGCAGACACTCGGCTATGGTTCTGCTACGTTTCTCAGGATTTCACTTGAAATCGCCTTGAATACATGCATCGTCCAAATGAATAGCTGTAAAAACAGAAGCAGAGAAACAGCAGTAGACCAGTGCTACCTTTTATTAAAAAAAAAAAAAAAACAATTCAACAAAAGCATTTGGATTGGAATCAAGCCATAGTTAAGGAAAGATTATTTCTTTTCTCAGCTCGTGTCGTCGTCTCCTACATTTCGCCGCTTCAACGATCACCGTCTGCAGGACAGAAGCACAGACACATCCAATCCATTATGCAGTCAGACGTACTGTATATTTAAATACCGTGTGCTCAAATTGGCCCGCTTTCCCACTCGAGACGGATACGCTCTATAAAATCGGAGCATCATGCAAATGAAGCTAAAGCTCGAAGCTAAGGCTCCTGGATTTGCTCGACTGACCTCGCTGGAAGGAGGGCGCTTGCAGGAGAGGAGAAAGGGAAAAAAACTGTAGCCGTAGTGTACTTTACAACATGTTTACATCCATTTTAGGATTCGAAACTAGGTAATTAGTTGTTAAGTAGCTAATGTTTAATAGTTACGTCTGCGGTAATGACTGTACGTGAAATTAGCGGGTTTGTATATCGGATCTATATTATGATTTAGATTACTTACAGTCAGAAGGTGTTGGTTCATTTTCTGTAACTCCGACTGTAGTGTGGCCGCAAAAACGCCGGTTTTACTCAACAAATTTGTGTAACTCATTGATATGGTGATATGCTTTTCTGTACAGGGGTAGTAAGGTATGTTTAACATTTACAGAAGGAGTCTCCAGTGTCAGTACTTTGTACAGGTCCAAGGTAAATCTGTAAAAAAAAAAAAAAAAAGTTTTCTGACTTAAGAACGGATAAAAGTTGCGCTTTAGCGAATAAACACTGTAATTATCGGTAAATCGCTGTGGTAGAAGAGGAATAAAACATATTAAGACATGCTGCTGTGGGAAAACAATCAACTTCAAGCTTCACCTCACACTGTTGCTGATTGTTTTCCTATAACATCACTCAATTTCCTTCTGTCTACAGTAATCCTGCCGCGAATAGGTCAGAAAGGGCTTTGGACTCATTTCCAGTGTAATTAAAATGCAGGAAAGCTTCATTAATTCACAAGTACTGTAGCTCACTCTGTGTCCTGGCCTGTCGTCGCCGTGACGATGAGATCTCACCTTCGCTTCTAACACAGTTTTTTTATTTTTTTATTTAGTCACTCCAGATGCTCAAGACGTGGTCAAATTAATGATGCAAGGAATTAAACGCTCCGGGACGTGCTGCTATCGGAAAATGATCGACGTTGGGGTTGCGTGCCAGTAACAATGGCATATCTCGAAGTCTTTTATTCTTTAATACCGCAGAAAGTAATCGACATTAACATTGTGATCCATTTATAGTTAGATTTAATGCTGTGTATCTCGTTCTCCCTTCCCTATCTCGTCCCCCCAGCAGCTCTATTTTGCCTTCTCTAGAAGTAAAAAATAAGGCAAAAAAAAAAAAACCACGCAGTTTTTCACGTTACCAAGAAACCGCGTGAAGCGTAAAAACTCCTCAGTTCTAAATCTACAGCTTCACCGCTGACTCCTGCCAAGCACTAACACTGGAGACTCCTTCCATCAATGTTACAAATCTCTTTATATTGCGCATCCACGACAGATACAATGAACGAGCTGTTATTGCGCGTAAATATAAACCCGTGCTAGAAATCAACACCTTCTGAACAATCAGATTCGAGTATATGAAGGTTTGGACACCGAACTTACCGTGGCTGGTCTTTAAAGAAGTGCTTCTTTTTGTTAGAACATCCGCATAGCTGTTTGGTAACCTAGCAACCTGCTCGTTTGTGTTTCTGTGGTAATGTCGCCGCAGCTAAAGACATGGATTTCCGAGTGATTATTGGTATTGATTGCTGAATTGGTCGCTAATTGAATTACGCCGGTAGCTTGTAACGCACGCAGGAGATTCTCCGGAGGCCAACAGTCTGCCCGAAGGTGATACGTGGCACTAAAGTGCCTCTGAGACAGTGTCTGCGTGCACGTATAAGCGTCATCCTGATCATCAGCAAAGCACAGATTTGATTAGCGCTGTATTGATTCTTCTCAAGAATTTTTTTTCTATACCCAGGGGACAAATCTTATAAGCAGATCCCTAAACAGAGATCACATGATGCTTATATGAAATAAAGCTTTTACCACCAGCAGCAACACTCACTGCGCTTTTTTTTTTTTTTTTACATCTTCCCTCCTTTTTTTTGTTGTAATACCGTCACAGGAATAATTATTTCAATTAATTGCACATGACATTTAAGATAATACAATATCACGTCATCATAATATCATCATAATGATATCATTATTATGCTTAAATGTATCTATCATAATGTAAGTAAGGAGTAAAGCGCTACATGTTGTGTTATTATAGGAAACCAATCAACGACTGGCTGGTGTGGTGGATTCACTATTCACAATTCACTATTGATTATTTTCTGGTGAAAGCACATCCTGAAGTGTTGTATTCCTCTATTACCACAGCAGGTTGCCAGCGAATACAATTCTTTTACTTATTAAACAACAACAACACATTTTTATCCATTTATAGTTACCTTTCATTTCCGTAAAACAGTTACTTCCTGTTTGATTTTATGTTATAGCAGCTATAAACAGTCGTTCCCTCGCCATACCACACACACACACACACACACACACACACACACACACGAAAACCCCACACAGCTTGTCATTTTACTGAGAATCCACAATGGAACATAAGCTCTGAAGATGTCGGAAACTTTTGTCGATGTCGGTGACTTTTGACACTTTAGACTCCTTACACAGGCGCTAGCTAAGAACTAGACTAATGATGTCGCTGTAGCTACAAGAATAAGAATAATACAAATGACTTGAATGCTGAAGGGAAAAAACCCAAAAACGGCAGCTACGCTGTTACGGCTTTAAGCATGCTAAAATGCTAACCAAGCTAAAATGGCCGCCTTATTTTGAGAAACGTTAACATTGTGTCATATTCGAATCTTATTTATTCGTATTTATTTAGAAAGCAAAGCAGTGAGGATCCAACAATTCCCAAATTCAAATTCCCAACATTGGCGGTCTTGGGCTCCGACCTTGAGATGCTTAGAACAGACTAAATTACAGTTTTAGAGCAAAAACAAGGAAGCATTTGAATGATTTTTTTTTTGGTTATATTTTGATCAGAAATGCTCAGAAGTGACAGATTGGATCTCTGCAGACGGTGCTAACCTTTTAAACTTGGATAAAAAAAAACAAAACATTTTATTACATTTATGGTATTTGGCAGACACCCTTATCCAGAGCAACTTACAATTACCTCATTTATACAGCTGAGCAGGTGAGGGTTAAGGGCCTCACTCAAGGGCGCACCAGCGACAGCTTGGCAGGGCTGGGATTTGAACTCATGACCTTCTGAGGAGCAGTCCGACATCTTAACCACTGAGCTTATATATTTTATATATCCTATATTTTACACCATTTTCCCATATTTTATATATCCCATATTTTACACCACTTTCCCATATTTTATATATTTTTATATCCCATAGTTTATATATTTTATATCCCATATTTTATATGTTGTATATATATATATATAATATTTTATACCACTTCCCATATTTCATATATTTTATATATCCCATATTTTATACCACTTCCCATATTTTATATATTTTATATATCCCATATTTTATACCACTTCCCATATTTTATATATTTTATATATCCCATATTTTATACCACTTTCCCATATTTTATATTTTTTATATATACTATATTTTACACCACTTCCCATATTTTATATTTTTATATATCCTATATTTTATACCACTTCCCATATTTTATATTTGTTAAATATCCTATATTTTATACCACTTCCCATATTTTATATTTTTTATATATCCTATATTTTATACCACTTCCCATATTTTATATTTTTTATATATCCTATATTTTATACCACTTCCCATATTTTATATTTTTTATATATCCTATATTTTATACCACTTCCCATATTTTATATTTTTTATATATCCTATATTTTATACCACTTCCCATATTTGATATAATCTGTGTCTAATAAATGTGAAACTGCCATTTTCACTGTAAAGCGTGCCGTGTCCTGGACGAACTCCTACAACACGAATCAGTCGAGTGTGGAGAAACCTGACCTGGCGTGATCTTTCGTAAATGCACCTCTATTTTTGTTTGCCGCTGCGAGTAAGTTCATGAGAATGCGTTGTGAGAAATTTTCATGCATTTTTCTTCACATCTTAATGAGCATCACTTTGCATAAACCATAAAGCTCCCAAGCCTTTTCCTGAAGGGGTCCAGCGACCCACAGTTTACAGGTCAGAGTTATTTTTCCTCTGTGTTTTATTTATTTATTCATTATTTAATCAACATTGAAAACATCATTATCCTCCCTGAAGGACATTTTCCCCGTAATTAACTGCTGTATCTAAATAACACCTGCGTTAAACCAAATCCGCGTCTGCCCCTGCTTCCCCTTATCATCGCTAAACACACCGGAATATTTTTTTGCATAAGAATGTACTTCATTTTTTTGCCCTGATCATGATAGTAATGTAATTACTGTATAATAAGGTTCTTTACTGTAATCGGATTTGCATGGAGATCGGGCGTTATAGTCAAAGTAGGTCAGATTTTCCTGCTTATTGGATGATCCAAAGTGAGCAGACATACTGTACATTGAATTGAAGGTCAGAAGCGGCGAGGTTTCAGTTCGAGTGTAGGCTTAATTTGATTTCGATTCTTAAAAAATTTCACTCTTCCTGCCTCAAGTGAATTAGCAAATATTGATTTGTTCTAATACGTTATTGTTTCTATAGTAACAGCTCATTCACAGGGATTTCTATAGCAGACTAATCATGACTAAGCTTTAAAAATGTCCAGTATGACGTTCATTATAAAAAAATAAATAAAAACTGTAATCGTTGGCAACCTGTTGTGATATAACAAGTTTTTAAAAAACTTTTTTTGAGGTCACATGACCTCGTTGTAATTATTTTCCTATAACAGGAAATGACACGGAGCGTTTTAATCCTCACTTCTGATCCAGATCTTTTGTTCTTTACTGTATAATACATGCAGAATGACACGCATGGCTGTAACGTGTCGATCTGCGCGTCCTTCGTCCTTCCTCTGATCACCGCCTCGGCTTCTGTTGAGCGAGGAACGTAACCGCAAGCTGCTGTGAGGACACTGAAATATGCCGTCCCATATGATATCTTCCCCCCCCTGCCTGAAGGAAACCTGGAGGAAAGCCAGGAGTGCTCAGTGGGCCAGCTGTTGATAAAGAAGGAGCTTAAAAAGATTCTGGTGAAACCAGGCTGGAAGCTAATTAGTCAGCCGGCACAGTTTGAGCCCATCTTCAGAAATTGGTGTTGGGAATTCTGGTCCGAACGCGTTGCTTAATTGGAGTTAGAGCGTTCACATCCCAAACCGATTAAAGCACGATGGCCAAAACGGTTACCAAGAGAATGGTAATTGATTTTGTTGGCCGTAGGTTCAGTCGTAGGTTAGTAGGTTTTTCCATCAACTTGCTTTGTTTCAATTTGAATTCACCCGTAGGAAACTACAAATTGCTGTGCCAGAAAAGAAAAAAACTATTTCTGCACATGGTTGAGATGAATAAATGTATCAATGAAACAAAGTTGGGACGACGTTAGATGGAAATTTGTCTTTCCAGTAAACGTTGACGTAGTATAACAAACGGGATGAACTTTGAGTCTCTCGATTAAGACATTTCTTTAAAAAAAAGTAATCAAGGCCCACGTTGGGCTTCAAAACCCTGAACCTGTGGTAGAGCGGGTTGTCCACTAATTGTAGAGTTGGTGGTTTGATTCCTACATGACTCCACATACTGAAGTGTCCTTGGGCATGATACTAAACCCCAAGTTGCTCCCGATGGTAGGCTAGCGCCTTGCATGGCAGCTCTGCTACCATTGGTGTGTGAGTGTGTGTGTGAATGAGAACCAGTGTAACGCACTTTGTAGAACCGCTAAGGTTAAAAAAGCCTTATATAAGTGCAGACCATTTACCATTTACCAAATGTTACCTAAATCCACAAGTTCTGCGACTGAAAAAAACCCGTCGTTACCTCAAGCTCAAGAATGTTTGTGTTCATGCGATCCTGTTTACCCATCTTATTCTGGGTTCTTCTGACGTGCCGAGCACACGTCATTGCACGGTCTGTCGTAGAATTGGCCGAGCTTTTACAGCGTGAAGAAAACCGCAAATTAGAAAGCAGCTCAGAGATGAGAGAAAAAAAACAACAAGGTTCATATAAAACCAGGAGTTATAACTTGCAGTGTAGAATTATTCAAGATGTTGCAAAGCACTGAGCCAAATACACACACACACACACACACACACACATACACAGGTTAATGAGACACCAATGAGACTAATTACGAGCAGCAGGTGGACAAACAGGAAGCAGGTTCTAGCAATGATCAGGGGAGATCCTGAGGTCTGAGGTGATGCTTCTGCTTTGGTCGTGCCACTAGAGAACGTCTGAGCCAGACGATGTTCCTGATGTTCCTGGCTGCTCGGAGACGTCACAGATCAGAGGGACGTCAACTGGTGGGCCGCAGTTCGGATACGGATCCAGCACTCAGCGTTACAGCCAAACTAACCCTTGGGGAAAATGCTGTAGCAGGATGCTGATCAACTCTAGTTTTCTAAACACGAACCAGAGCAGCTTCTGTTACTGATTTATCCGAACATCAAACATCACCAATGAAAAGTCTATGACGATTCCCGTTTAAAGATTTAAAGAGTTATTCGCTAATTTACTCAGACCCTTTATTATCGACTTGACAAACCCAGGTAGGTTAAAGATCTGTAGAGCGAACCTTAAAGAACTCCTCAGGAACATAAACTGTCTGAAGAACCCTTGAGGAACTGCTTTTTTTTTCCCTAAGAGTCTCTAATCACGAAAGCTAAAGACTGCTCCTAAATCAGCTCGACATGGACTCGTGTGTGTGTGTGTGTGAGTGTGTGTGTGTGTGATGTGTACTACTCAGGATGTTCAGCGTGCAGTAATTGTGATCGTGTTTGCTCTTTGTGCTGTACTGTATAATACGTCCAGAGCTGAATCATGCTATTGTGTGTGAAGAGTGAGGCCCACAGAGTCCTCGCGCTTCCCGTCAGCACTGTGCGGCGACTGCGTTATCTCTGCTTCAGATATCAGGATGAGTGAAGATCCTTGTCTGATACAATAGACGATGCCAGGATGAGCACGCATGCGCGTGCACACACACACACACACACACACGGAGTTTGTATACACAGCTCAGTCAGGATTATATTGTGGCACTATGTACAGAAAGATGATATAATTGGATATATAAGTACACTCACGAGTGGAAGGTTTTTACTTTTTATGTGCGTGCAAGAGTTTAAATCCCACCAGTGTAAAATTTGTTTACGTTTTGGGTAATATTAGAATAGGGGAAAAATTATTTTTTTTAGTTGGTTAGAAAATGATGTGCAGTCCCATGCACTGTCTGGCTTAGGCCACGCCCACTTCCAGGTATCACTGTGTTACATCCCTAACTCATATAATATTTGGTATGCTGCACGGTCTTTGTACTGATTCGCTGAGTTTAATTCTACAGTACATGCTAGAAATAGGTTTTTGGACAAACAAGAGAGATGGCAGAACGTGGTGGAAAGCAACAGCGTAAACGTCCCATGAGGTCTGCCAAGCGGCTACGGTGATAATAGATGAGGAGCGGAAAGCAGCAGTTGTGATAGATCTTGCGGCCCACAGTGATTGTGACATTTAAAAGCTGGAGCAACACGTGTACTATCATGTCAAGAGTGCTAAAAAAAATGGACCACGATCCAATTAATACCTGCTCGGTGGTGTGGTCCTGTGCGGTAGAGGGGGGTCAAAACATTTGCACAGTCAGCAGCCAACTTGGCCCATTTTCGGTTTACAGACCACGAAAAAAAACAACAAAAACAACAACAGAATTTAACGGGAATATCATATCCATCAGACCCATTCCCATTCCCATGGACAAATTAGTCTTTTTCTTATGAACCCTTGTTATTACAAGGAAGTGTGACTGTAGTTGGAATTGGACGCCGCCCATTTATTTCTCTGGGACAGCTCGCTGCAGTGGAGATATTACCTCAGCAAGGAGCAAGGCATTGGGCTTGTACGCCATGTATCCGTCCACTCCACTCCCGACACTGCCGTTGTCCAGCGTCCATTTCGACATCAGCTCCACCTCTGTTTCACGGACCATTTCCTCACCGTAAATAATCAATCTCTGAGCTTCGGTACGCTCGGCTAATTACAGCGAGCTTTCCCTCACTTAACCCTCGTGTTCTGCTCAGCACGAAGACATCGATCTCCCATTGATCCAGGATACGTTTTTGTTTGTTTGTTTTCTAATTTTACAGCAACAAATATTTCCAGATATTTCTAGTTATTTTCAGGTACACCCACTTTCTAGCTACATTCTACGGTCACACAAATTAAAATCACAACCTCTTCACAAGATTCGTTCCTCAGTGGAGATTCTGCAGCACCACAATTCCTCCTGATTCGCTTTGACCAATGAGTCACAGCGACATCGTACTCCATACGTGACCTCAGGCAAACTTCGAAAGCTCGGCGAGTCGAGCTTGTCGTCAGAAGCAGCACATTTCTAAGCCCTAAAGAAATGATTTAACATCATGTAAAGTGGATATTAAATTCTTAAACAAAGTTAAACACTTGGTGGTGTGCCGTTAGAGGAAAATAACAAATGTGAGGACGCAGAGTTACTGTTAACACGCCAAAGTTATTTTCCTATAGTAACGGCATCCATGGAGCAAGTTCTCACTTATGTTACAGCTGCTATACATGTAATCTCTCTCTCTCTCTCTCTTTCTCTCTCTCTCTCTCTCTCTCTCTGGAAGTGAATAAGACCAAAAGAGTCAGAAAAAAAGCCCTAACATTGGAGACTCCTTCCTAAAATGTGAAATAACCGATGGTTAGACACTCTGTTACTATAGAAACAGCATAAATATAAACCTGCGCTACAGTCAGAGTTGCAGTTCTACAAAACGAATCACCTTCTGACCAATCAGAATGGAGCACTCGACAGTGCTGTGGTTTAAAAAGAAAAAAAGCTATGTGGAGGTCTTCAGTTTATAAGAAGCTCCTCGGCGATATTTAGACTCGATATTTTCCGTGGAATTTCCCACGACGCTCATCCCGATAGACAGAAACCAATGCTCTGTTTAAAACCGCCTCGTTCCTCCAGATGAAGCGCTTCTGCACGCAGAGCCGTAAATTAGGCTCGGCTTCGGCCCGCCCATGCACGTCTCCGTCTCGCTGAGGCGTCTTTGGATTTGTTGCTCAGCCATCAATCATCTGCCCACTGCCAAAACCAACTTTTAATTGCAGCAGCCGGAATCCAGAAGTAGCAGCTGAGGCTCGTGGAAGAACAACAACAACAACAACAACAACAACAGCCCTCACTGAGTCTCATCCTCACCTGCGTACCTGTGGAGTGACTCAGTTATCCCAGTGTGGCCAGCTGGACCAAGAGCAGGCCATCTGAGGAACACCAACCTGAAAATATCAGCTAAATCTGGCAGCTGTTGGAGCGGTGAGGCTGAGACAATGAGCTCAGAGGACACGATGGACATGGGAAATGGAGAACAAGAGTGAAAGACGCAGTGAGAACAGAGAGAGAGAGAAAGAGAACTAGAGAGTGATGTGTTTCTAAACATGCTTTTGGATTTAGCTATAATTTATCCATACTGCAGAGCTGCTAACAAGAAAATTCTAGCAGAAGGAATTTCAGTGAGAGGGAAAAAGAGAGATGGTGAGAGATTAAGACAGAGAGTGAGATAGAAGAAGGAGAGAAACAGAGCGTGGGATAGAAAAGCAGAGAGTGAGAGAAAAAGAGACAGACAGAAAGAGATAGAAAAAAAGAGGGACAGAGTGAGACAGAAAAAAGGAGAGACAGGGATAGAGACGGAAAAAGACAGAGTGAGACAGAAAAAAAGAGAGAATAAGAGAGTAGGGCAGAAAAAGGAGGGACAGAGTGAGACAGAAAAAGAGAGAGAAAGACTGCTAGAAAAAGGGGAGAAACAGAGAGTGAGATAGAGATAGGGAGAGATAGAAAAATATGAGAGTCAGAGAGAGATAGAAAAAGGAGGGACAGAGTGAGACAGAAAAAACAGATAGACAAAGAGTGAGACGGAAAAAGGGAGAGACAGAGAGTGAGATGGAAAAGAGAGGGAGAAAGAGAGTAGGACAGAAAAAGGAGGGAGAGTGAGACAGAAAAAGAGAGAGACAGACAGTGGGACAGAGAAAGAGAGAGACAGACAGTGGGACAGAGAAAGAGAGAGACAGAGATAGAAAAAGGAGAGAGAGAGAGATGGTGAGAGATAGAGACAGAGAGTGGGACAGAAAAAAGAGAGCGACAGAGAGAGATAAAAAAGGAGACAGATAGAGAGTGAGATAGAAAAAAGAGGGACAAAGTGAGACAGAAAAAGAGAGACGGAGAGTGAGATAGAAAAAAGAAAGAGGCAGAGAAAATGAGACAGAAAAAGAAAGAGGCAGAGAGTGAGACAGAAAAAGAAAGAGGCAGAGAGAGAGACAAAAAAGAGAGACAGAGAGTAAGACAGAAGGAAGAGAGAGAAAGAGAGTGAGACAGAAAAAGGAGGGAGACAGTGTGAGATAGGAAAAGGGGAGAGGTGAGAGTGTGAGACAGGAAAACGGAGAGACAGAGAGGTAGAGCGAATAAGACAGAGTGAGACAGGAAGACAGATGCTAAGAGAGACAAAGAGGGTGTGAGATTAAGACGGAGAGTGAGACAGAAAGAGAGACTGAAAGTGAGTCACAAAAAATGAGCGAGTAAAACCGAAAGAGAGTGAGACCAGGAGATAGACTGAGACAGAGAGTGAGACAAGAAGAGACAGAAAAAGCGAGACAGAGAAAAAGAGCGTGAGACAGGGGGAGAGAGAGAGAGCAGTATATCATTCTCAGTCAGTGAATTATGGCTCTGCTGTAGTGGAGGACGTGACCTGCTTGATATTATGCCAACACACACACACACACACTTAGCAGAGAACCACATGACAGATCACACACGTCTGGCTCACGCAAATGAGACGTCTCAGTGTGTGAGGGAGTGACACAAACACAGGACTGTGGGGTGAGACAGGTCAGAGACAGAGGACAGACAGAATTGCTAAGATGACCAGACAGAAAGACAAAGATGTGTCTTTCTCTTATTCAACTATTTAGGTGTGTGTGTGTGTGTGTGTGTGTGTGTGTGCACAGTGGTGTACAGGTACAGGTCATGACCCCTCCGAATAGGTTGTCATTCTCCTCTTCCATCATGTTCGTTTGTACTTTTTTCTTTGTGTTTCCTCTCACGTTGGTGCGAAAGTGACAGAACGGAAGAAGAAGAAGAAAACGAACTTGCCAGTTCTTTGTCCTTAGCAACAACATGACAACAACTTTACACCCCCACACACACCAGATATCTCCTCTGTAATAACTGATCACATACAAAACAGTGCTATGAACGCTAACCCCGCCCCTAACTCCACCCCTAGCCCCGCCCATTCGCTCATACTAACCCTGTTGGTTCTGCAGGATTGTTGTGAAGGTTGTACAGGTGGAGAGCAATCTATATGCACTATAATGTGCAGTTAGTTGACATTCAGTGTGTGTGAGTGAGTGAGTGAGTGAGTAAGAGAGAAAGAGAGCGAGAGAGAGAGAGTCTACATATATAACATGCTTGGGAATTCGAAGAAAAGAATTTCACTGTGCTGTAATGTATATCTGACCAATAAAGACTCATTATCATATGGAGAGAGACAGATTATCTACATTAGGATAGATAGATAGATAGAGTGTGTGTGTGTGTGTGTGTGTGTGTGTGTGTGTGTATACATAGTCCACATATAGAGAAATAGAATTAGAGAGAGAGAGAGATTATCTACATTAGGATAGATAGATAGATAGATAGATAGATAGATAGTGTGTGTGTGTGTGTGTGTGTGTGTGTGTGTGTGTGTGTCCATAGTCCACATATAGAGAAATAGAATCAGAGAGAGAGAGAGATTATCTACATTAGGATAGATAGATAGATAGATAGATAGATAGATAGATAGTGTGTGTGTGTGTGTGTGTGTGTGTGTGTGTGTGTACATAATCCACATATAGAGAAATAGAATCAGAGAGAGAGAGAGAGAGAGAGAGAGAGAGATATTATCCACATTAGGATAGATAGGTAGATAGATAGATAGATAGATTGTGTGTGTGTGTGTGTGTGTGTGTACATTATCCACATATAGAGAAATAGAATCAGAGAGAGAGAGAGAGAGAGAGAGATATTAGCCACATTAGGATAGATAGATAGATAGATAGATAGATAGACAGATAGATAGATATCTGTGTAACTACTTCCTCAGATCCTCAGCAGCAAGAACAGATGTATAAATCATAAGAAACCTGCGCGTGTCCGCCGGTGAACCTGCTGCTCGAGACCAGTCGCGTGTCCTTTCCTCATCCGGTCATCTCGGACAAATAAAGCGCACGAGCGCGCCTGAATTCACGCACCCGCGCGCTGTTGATCATTGAGATTGCGGGTTTGTTGTTGTTCTTATTCTTCTTATGATTAATATGTAATCCCTGTAAGTGAGTTGCGCTTCAGCTCCGCGCCGACGCACCGCGCATTTTCAACCGCGGCTTTATCATTAAAAATAAAATAAAAATAAATTCCGCCAGACGCGCACGCGCCACTCACCGACGCGCGCGGGGATCCTCTACATGTCCTGTGTCCTGTGTCTGCAGCAGCACGACTCTGTAATGCTGATGATCACATCCTGCCGTTACATTCCCCTCATGTCCGCCGCCGGTGAGCGCGAGCGAGCGAGCGAGCGACTGAGCCAACACCGGCGCTGTTTCGGAGTGACTCACTGACTGCGACTGGAGGCGCGCGCGCCGTTTACCGGGGAAGCGTCACCCCCAGCATCCGCCCGCGCGCGCGCCGGTGAGAAAGAGCCTCTATACTACGACGCCTCTATACTGTTGCCGAGGTGGAGGAGGGAGGGATGGAGGGATGGAGGGATGGATGGATGGATGAGGGCTAGAGCACCGGAAAAATAAAGGAACAACCGCCGCGATATATCGCTAAATCGGTTAAATCGTCATGGCGACTCTGATGACTAGTCCACATACATTAGCATAAATTAAACTGCACTACATGATGACAGTCAGCTGAGCTTGATTGGTTAATGAGTAAATACAGATGTTATTAGTCGTCGTGAATTCTCAAATCTGATTGGTCAGAATGCATCGATTAGTTTTCCATGACAGCAGCTCTATAAAAATCACAGGTTTGTATGAACGCTGTATCGTTTTCCACAACGACTCAGTACAGCAGACGCTCTGCATCGAAGAACTTAAAGACAACCGTGTTCGTTTAACATTTATGGATGCAGTGTCAGTGCTACGTAACAGCTTACGCTTTGTGTTTGTTCAATAAACATCAGACAATACAATGCAAAATAGCTACATATCATTTTATATACGCATTAGCGTAAGAACAAAATAAAATTACAAAATTATTTATAAATAATGCTGCTTGTCTCACACTAATGTAGTCAGTAATGTTAAATGAACATCATTGTTATTATTATCATTATTATTATTGTCATTAACTTTTTATTATTATTATTATTATTTGTATTTAAACATTTGTGATGTAGGTTCCTGTTGCACAGTAAATGAAAGTAATGAATAAAATAAAATGCCACCCCACACCACCAGAGGTCCTCGTCACTAGGATACTAGGAGTCATCTGATTCTCATTACTTCCTTATTTATTTACTGTTTTTGTACTCACAGTTTTCATTAGCTGGACAGAAGTCTTGCCTTGTTCTGATTGAATTACTGAGCCATTATATCCCGTGTTACTGGATTGTTTATGGATTAATTACCATTTGCATGATGTGAAATTGCAGTATGTGGCAAGAAAATTATTGAAATATGACATCATGCGGCCTTAAGACTCTAAGCTTTCTGGAATTGATTCAAAATTTTATATATATATATATATATATATATATATAAAAATTTGCCCCCCAGCATTGTAACCTAGAGCACCGTTAAACCGGGGTCTTTTAACCATCATGTTTACATTACAACCTGTAGGACAAATCAGCTTGACCCGGCCACAAGCAACAGCTAAAGATGACATGACGACGTATTATTTCATTACCCATCAGGAACTAATACAAACTTTCACAAAGTGAATCCTAATTATTCAGGAATACTTTATATGTGAACACATGTTTATATGTGAACTGCGATGGCATTACTGATATTATTGCTAGAACCTAGAACCTATTAAAACCTAACAGGTCCTATTTGGACTGGATGAAATCCTAACAAGAGGATAAATGTAGAACCGCTTTAGAAATTGAGAACTGTTAACCAACCAATGAATCCTTGAGGAACTATGTTTTTTTTTTTTAATTAGCATGAGCCTTTTCTTTTCAATTACACAGTGTGATAGTTTAGCAAAATTAGTGCACTAACATGAAGACAGCTAACAAGCTTTATGTTTTTTTCAGCCGCAGTAGAGAGCGAACTAACATTAGCTAACTAACATGGACTACGTTTACATGGACGGCATTAATCTAATTATTGACCTTATTCTGAAGAAGACGTATAATATTCTGATTAAGGTGTTTACATGAGTCGTGTTTAGAAAATTCCTTTCATGTTCCCATTTTATGCTATAGAACGTAGATCGATTAACAGCACACGTCGTTACGTCCCCACACGGTTTCGGACGCAGTCATGCTCTCTTGTTTACCGTTAAACGGTTGAGCACTGCCGTGTGTGTACGTGTCCTGTTGCATGATGTGGTGAAAATTCCCACACGACGTTAATAGTGTGATTAAGGTGTGTACATGTCTGTAATGCACGTCGATATTGCGACTAAAACAGGAATACTCCAAATGTCTTAATTCGATTTGTGTTTACTTCGAGTATGACTTTAGTCGGATTAAGGTCATCAATAATTGTTGTTTACATGCTAGTTTCTTAATCAGAGTATCATCTTAATCGGGTTAATATCGGAATATTGTTGTACATTTAAACGTACTGATTCTTGTACTATATAATCAGCAATCAAAAACTAGCTAGGTTTGCTAGAAGGCTAGCAACATTAAGCAAGCTAGCTAAATTTAGAAACCAGGAAGCAAGTTTGCTAACAGGCTAGCTAAACTTCTGCAACCTCTTGCTGTGCGTTGTGCTTGCCTAATTCAACTGAACTGAAATCCCTCCCTCGACAGAACCAGGACTTGCTTTAGAGCGCAGCAGGTACCCGGTAACTCGCGGTGATCTCCATTACTGACCGTTATACCAAATCCGAAGCTTCAAACACAATACACTATCATCATTCAAACTGAATCTCCGAAATCTCTCCAAAGAAATATACTTTTAGAGCTTGAACTTGTAAAGTAGTTCAAATATTCTAGAAGAGCTCTGGGATATATTTAGGTCAACATCAAAAGCTTCGATTGCAGCTTTGACACAGATGGGAGCTGAAAGCAGCAGGGAGAGGGAGAGAGAGATGAACAGCCGGCTTCTCCACATGCCTCAAACGCTCTCCTCGGCAGCTCCCACAACCTCTAACAAAGCTCGACGCGCCCGGGTCACAGCACCAACATGCCGGAGGTCTGTTCTACCTGAGCCAAGGAGCTTGAAGCAAACAATAACGTGGACAGTCTGGATCAGGAGGGGTCTGATAAAAACTCAGGGTCTACAGCATTACATTCGCATTTATGTATGCGAATGAGACATCATTTACCTAAATACGAGTACATATGCATGCATACATAACCAAAAATATAGTCTGTGGATGATGTTAGGATTCAAATTTTAATTTCACTCTTAAATTTTACAGAAGGTTTTATTGGGAAAAAAAATGTGTCATTAATTTGTGTGATCACTATAATACATGGCAATGTTTTCTGTAGAGAGATGTTTATTTAGCATTTATGGAAGGAGTCTCCAGTGTCAGCGCATGTAACATGTAAAATAGAGGAGTTTGTATTTTGTGGTGTCTCCGCAACTTCAAGAGAGAAAAAAAAACGAAAAAGAGTGTCGATGAGGGAGCGACTGATGACGGCACCTAACGCAACCGTTAACGGGAGCTAACTTGATTCAAACTTGCTGTTATGTAACGGAAAATCATTTGAATCACCATTGGGGTGGTAACAGTACCTGTGGTTTGCCTTTTCACCCCATCATTGATTATTTTCCAAACCACATTGTATTGTAAAAGGTTTTCATTACGTTCTGAAACGGTCCGCTAATATTAAGTAGGGCAAGAAGATTTCTTCACTCATCTGAGAGGTATCATCAGTCCTTTTCCAGACAACAATGGCCAGGGTCTGGCTTAAAAAGAAGAATAAACTGGATCAACTGGACCAAACCATCTCCGAACAGAAGGGGAGGATCCACCACCTACCTTGTTATAGTAAGATTCTTTGTGGTTCCTCAGAAATCCTGAGAAATGAGCTTTGGAAAGACCGGACCATCGCTTGTCCCCATCAAGAACGTATCCCTGCTTCACGCCCGGCGATCCCAGGATAGGCTCCGGATCCACCATGACCCTGATCGGGATAAGCGCTTACTGAAAGAAAGTGAATGAAGAGTATTTGGCTTTTTCTGCTACTTGTTGTCAACCAAAAATGCAGATAAGTAGTAAACAGGAAGTAGTAACAAGCGAGCGTGCTTGTTTTCCTGGACCACCTCTGAGGGAAAACAATACAGAACGGTTTGTCGGAGGATGACCTACGTACGATCTTGCCGATCCTTTTTAAAATCGCATTCATCACGTCAATTCACACTCCATCATGCATCACACTTCGTAAGGCAACATAAACCAGACATAGCGTTTTTAGCCTGCCGGTTTCACAGCAATTCACACCTTCATACGACGTCGATGTCATTTGAGTTTCTTGACGTCGTTGGTGTGAATCACAAGTAGAGGCGTATAACACCAGTAAGATTTCACACCGTTTAGTGAAGCTGATAAAGCTCCCGGGTTGGGCGGAGGAACGTTCGTTGGGAATAAACCTCATGTCAAGTTTCATTCACTAACTACAGATAGAGGTTAGGTTTCGGGCAGAATTACGATTGAAAGACAATGTCCTATTTTTCTATTGTGGTCTCTCTTAAAATTCCTGATTCGAACTAAATTAGGAGCGATATGAGAACGTTTAAAAGTAAATCAAATACTGCTTTAGAAAGACAGTTTGAGAGATATTGGATTCGTTTATAGCTGAAGAAAAAGAAACCCAGTGCTTGTCATGGATTCTGCGTTTCCAGCTCCTTCTGTGTGGGTTAGAAGTATGCAAAAAAAATGTGGTCTTTTTTTTTTTTTTTAATAACCTGTTTAATAATGCATTTCCACATCCAGGTTCCTTCTTCAACATTTCCTCTCATTCCACAAACCAAAATTATTCCAATCCGAAGCGAGGCTCGGGCCTGATTAAAAAAATAAATAAATAACGTACTAATAACCTTGCTGCTCTCATCAAGGTTTCTCAGATTGGAGTGGCACGAACCCGTTACCCTCCGAATTCACGCTGCCTCGTAAATAACGCATACTTGCAAAATTGAACCAGGGAGAGGCTGATAAATGACAGGGTTCGATCTTTAAGCCATGAAAAAGAGATAACAGAAAAAAGGTCAGTGAGGTGCTGTAGGGAGTGGTATTTGAGGCTGGTCAGAAGGGGATGGAGGAAGTGAATTTGCCTCCCAAAAGAAAAGTGGAGGTCAATAGACTTAGGACTTAGACCCAGGTATTAGAGGTGAAGTTCCTCTGCAGCGTTGCGATAAACAGGTCGAGAGGTTTGGACATCCAGAGGCTCTGGATCTGTCGCATGGACGGGCTGAGGAAGAGTCCCAAACGGCATGGAAATAACACTACGTGAAGACGGTAGGAAATTACCATCTAAAAGAGTCATCTCTCAGGCAAAAAGCCAGAATGAATGTTCCTTAGAGACACCGAGGAGTGGAATGAGACGGAGAGGCAGATCCTGTGGTATTAACGTCAGGTGGCTAGGATAAATGATACGGAGATGCACAGAAACTGATAAATATAGTCAGAGAAACTAGACCCAATTCTGACCTCTGCTCGCTAAACAAACGCTGCTTAAAGACATGTACTTTTGCTAACTAGCAAGATTTATGCTAATTACCAAACGGAGTAACACATTAGTTGGCTTATAGTCTTGCTTAGGCTTACATTCCTAAGCCACCACAATGTCTGGCCATTATGTTGAGATTTTGTTGAGAAAACTGATCGCAGTAGTGCTAACTCGTCCGCAGAACAAGTTAGGTCCTGTCCATACTCCTATTTGAAGACTTTTCCATGTTGGAAAACTTAAAGTTACTGCTTTACCTCTGACTGGTTAAAAAGCACTGACACTGGAGACTCCTTCCATAAATACAAAAACATTTCACCAGATCTTACACCACACCTGTAAGCAAGCTAGCATAGAAACGCTAACATATTAGAACGAGTGCATGAGTATAAACCTGTGATTCAGAGCTGCGCAAGTTATAGAAAATTAATCGACACCTTCTGACCAATCAGAGTTGAGAATTCAGTGGCACTGTGGTATAAGGCTGAATAATGAATAACGAATGTCGATAATGTCCCAAAGTCTAGCAGCTCGAGTCGGTCAGAAGCTCTGAGCCATGTTTCTGGCTGGTTTCCTGTTTTCATTGTTTCCAGCCCTTGTTTCCTGGTTCTCCCATTTCCCTTTGTTCCTATTGTTCTAGTGTTTCCACTGTGGACTTGTGAGTACGGTTTTGACTTTGCTAACCCTGTCCACCCTACTCCGGATTCTGTCGTGTGGATAGTGTTTAATAAAAATACTCAGCACGTCCATCTGACCCCTCAGGCTCCCCGATCGTTATGCAGACACTGAGAGAGATTGGGTTTTTTTTTTTTAATGTAATATTGTTTTTTCTCTCACATATGAGTACCCCTGACTGATCAAGCTCTCACATGCTAACTGAGGTTTTCTGCCCATCGTCCCCCCATCACACAGCACAGCAGGGATGAGGATAACACGGTCAGTCGCCTCTCAGCATGGCGTCCAGCAGCAGTGCGTAGGAGAAAATACAGCTTTCGCACACTTCTCACACAGGCTCTAATGATTTCCAACAGCAGAGTCAAAAATTCAGTTCAATACACAGTTAATCCCAGAGACGGAAAGCACTTCGCCAGTCATACTTTGTTACGATGTTTAAATATCAATTCGGTCAATTAGATTTTGTAGTCACGTGTTCGACTCGTTACATTTAAATTTCACCTCCCAAGTACTTCTTACAAATTTTAAAGATCTTCTCTTTTTTTTTTTTGCTACCAATTCTATCAAGTTTCTGGGCATTTTAACTTTACTTTATTATTAACTTTATTTACACTGCAGCACTGTTGAATTCTTGAACTTTTCTGTTATATAACATTCACGGAAGGAGTCTCCAGTGTCAGAGAAAAACAACATCAAACGTTCTACAACATTCCATTCAATGTAAACAATAAAAAAAAAATTGTGTCCTCTTCAGGAAGGTAGATCTCCAGGAACAGGGCTGGTGATGACCGTTGGTCTAGAGGGAGAAGTTTGTGGGACCAATTTGTGCTGAAGAAAAAAAACGTAATTCCAGTTTTATGGTTTTGAGATAAACTTCAAATCTCCATCCGCTGGAACAATTAAAGATTCTAGATAGAACCCTAGATAGAATTGAGAGTTTCCTTCTCAGACAGGGTTCCAATTAGAAACCTATTAAGATGAAAGGAACCCTTAATTATACAATGGGCCCTTAAAAGTACCCTTGAAAAATCTAGTACCAAGATCTAGCTCAATTTTACACACCTGACATGTTCTAGAAAATAATTTGCCATCATTTGGAGTTTACTCTGCACACGTCCCCAGTTTATACATAGGCCTATACTTTTAGAAGATTCTTTAAGGGTACATTGGACAGCCCAAGGTTCTACCTTGCTGGTAGAAAAATACCTTGTGGTAGTGATCTACACACAACTGTTAAACGTTCCCTCAGAGGAACGACAGAAGAATCTGTAAGGGTTTCTAACGTTTTGAAGACTGTAGCTGTATGTAAGTCACAGGGAGATTGAGTTTCTGCATGGATTTTCGAGTGTTCTCAGAGAAACTTGTTTGAAAGTTGTTTGAAGGGTGTAAGAGAACCTGTTCGAAGTGAAAGGAGTTTTATAATTAGTACCATGCGGTGCTGCTATTACCAGGCTCCATTCACTCGCACACTGCAGCAATCAGGATGGAGCGAAGGTGCTGATGATTGACCTCATGTGTGAGTTTAGGGGTGAGGATTTATGGCTTATTCTGAAGGTACACGCTTACAGGGAACCGGAAGAGTGAGAAGAATAAGGGTCACTAGGCGAGTTGAGAGATCACATTGTGCTTAGTGGCGTTCGTGTAAAATGAGTAAAAAAAAAAAAAACCCACGTAACTTCAGGATAGAAACCTCTGTAACACGACAAGCTGCATTTTCGAGAGAAAATACGACGTTAATACGATATTGTATCAAGGAGCTAACAGAAACACCTCAAATTCTTTCTCCTACTGCAATAACAACACCCCCTTGTGACATCAGCGCTAACGTTTCACGCGAAAAACGAAAATACGGCACCGACCAACAAATCAGCACCGGAATCACGTAACACATCATAAATATTTCAATAAAAACATGTCACTCTACGTCCGCTTGTAGGAATTCTTACATTCGCAACTCTATGTTGGAAAAAAACAACAACAAAAAAAACATTAATAGTCAGAAACTTTGGATAGACCTGACTGAAATGTTTAGGTTTTTTTTTTTCTTCGACATCTTAAAGACTGTTCGATCTAATCTTTTGTTGTTTAAAAAAAACCAAATTGGCCCTGAAGCTCCAGGGCTAATGTAGCTAACAAATTATGTAAGCTTATAGCTGCCAGTTTCCTGTCAGACTTGTGATTTTTAAAGTGATTCAGCGAGAAATACATCTCCAATTTTTAATACAGACTTATTCTGAGCCAAAGTGTTGAACTTTTTCTCTTTTTTGGTTACTGTGGAGTTTCATTATTTCATCCCTTTCGTACACAAAATGTTGAAAACAATAATAACGAAATAAAGAAACTCTACTCTGAGTAAATGTGACTTATATATATATATGTATGCATAAATCTGCTCAAGTGAACTACATTTTGACTTTATCACACGTTCTGAGCAGCCTCATTGGAGAAGAAAAGATAGAAGAATAGACAGACCCACACGGCAAATGTGAGCTTTGGCGCACTTGCCGGTGGAAGCGGGCGTGTCCTGTGGTGCACTGGCGGCTAAGCGCAGACGTTTCCTCCTGTTCGTGCCCGGAGACACTACGCCAATTACACTCTCTGTGGGAGCAGACTATTTGTGGAAGCCTTTCAGCCTTACACGAGCAGGGGATGTTAGCGTTAGCCATGCTCACAGCGGCCATCATTGCACCTCTTTACCTCACACCGAGGCACGCTCTGGACCCAGCCAATCAAAAAAGCTCAAGTACGGCATGACGTCACGGGGGGATTCAGAGCGGCGTCTCGCAGTGTGCTACGCCAGGTCTATTTTAGGCGGTTAGGTGTACAACAATTGTGCTTTTTATAAATGTGTCTTCACCCATGATGATTTGTGGAAGTAAAATAAACCTCATTAGTGAAACATGCACACTAGAATGATGTTATACTCATATTAGATCATTATGATGTCCATTTCAGCTGTAATATCACAGTAACATGTTACTTAACTGTGGAGTTCATACAGGTACATCTTAACTACATAAGCCCTTCATAATTGCTGAAAAAGTTCATGCTGGCTCTGATAGAAAGGAGTCAGAACACACAGAGCATCACAGCTTGCTGCATATGGAGCTGCGTAGCTGCAGAGTGGTCAGAGCGCCCATGCTGACCCCCTGTCCACCACCGAAAATCCTACAGTGGCATCAGAACTGGACCATAGAGCAATGGAAGAAGGTGGCCTGGTCTGATGAATCACGTTTTCTTTTACATCATGTAGACGGCCGTGTGTGTGTGTGTGTGTGTGTGTGTGTGTGTGTGTGTGTGAGTCACTTACCTGGTGAAGAAATGGCACCAGGATGCACTATGGGAAGAAGCCGAGCCAAACGAAGAAGGAACTGTGATGCTCTGAGCAATGTTCCTTGGGTCCTGGCATTCACGTGTATGTTACTTTGACCCGTACCACCTACCTAAACATTGCTGCAGACCAAGTACACCGTTTCATATCAACGACATTCCTTAATAGCAGTGCCCTCTTTCAGCAGGATGATGCACCCTGCTACACTGCAAACATTGTTCAGGAACAGTTTGAGGAAGAGTTCAAGGTGTTGACTCGGCCTTCCCCAGATCTCAATCCGACCAAACATCTGTAGGATGTTCTGGACAAACAAGTCTGATCCACGGAGATCCCACTTGGCAACTTACAGGATTTAAAGGATCTGCTGCTAACACCTTGATGCCAGATACTGTACCTCAGCACACCTTCAGAGGTCTTGTGGAGTCCGTGCCTCGACGGCTCAGAGCTGTTTTACTTTTAAGCACAACTGAAAATCTACACAACTCTATGATGATGTAAAGGATTTGCCTTAGATATTCATTTAAAAAACAAACCAAACACATTAATACACATCTTCTAAGCACAGTTGTAAAACTTAAAGTCAGTTGTTCTGACGTTTCACACAACCTAGTTATAAAAAAAAATCACAAACAGATGAACGTATATATTAGCTGAGGCCTAACGCTTTATAAATGTTTACATAGGTTTATGTCTGTTATATTGCCCTATAAATACCACCCCGAGGTCGAATGTAACTGATATCTCTACCTTTGTCTGAACTCTCAGCTATCACACGCATCTTATTAGCGTTTCATAGCAGCAGTGAACCCATTAAACTCGGAGCGCTGCGAGAGCTGGCAGCGTCCAACCCCCCTGCTGAAACTCATACACTCTCATTAATCCCGAATATCTTTCACCTCGAGGACAGCCTGGCGCGGCGGTGTGTACGACAGACCCGCAGGCACAAGTCTACAGAACAATAGGGCTTAGAAATTTAAAAAAAACATCGAGCAAGACCCAGGCATAAACATCAATACTTTCAAGTATGATGTTTTCACAAACCACGGTGTAGTTTGTGTAGTCATTTATTTAGGCCTGCGGTGAAACGGATGCATAATTAACATTTTTTCAGCTAGGCTCTAGGCTATGCGCTCTGCTCGCACACTTTTCACTCAGATGACGACATCGGTGACTAACTATGCGTTTAAATTAGCATCTTAAGAACAAACCCAGTATGAAGTGCATAGTGCCTCGGCACACGCTACATCCTCACACTTGCTTTGAAAAAAAAGGTGATCCCTTTAAATAAAGTCTATAAGTGGTGCACATGATATACACAACGCAGCACAAAACTACAACCCCGATTCCAAAAAACTCGCAATTTTACGTCGAGGAATTGGTGATTATTCTGAAATCGGTCCACAAATCACAGCTCGCTGAACCTCTGCCCGTCTTTACTTCCGAAAGTCTCCGCCTCTCCAAGATCCTCGTTTTATACCCAATCATCTTACTGACCCATTCCCAATTAACCTCCAGCTGTTTCTTTTCACCAATGCTTACTTGTCCAGCCTTTTGTTGCCACCCCCCGACCGTCACATCTTTTTTTAGACGTGTCGCGGCCATGAAATTCAAAATGACCTTATTTTCTTTCTTAAAACGGTACAGTTTAAACATTCGATACGTTATCTACGTTCTGTCGTGAATAACATGCGAATTTATGAGATCCACAAATCTGTTCTGTTTTTATTGGCATTTTACACTTTTTAGCGTCCCAAATTTTTCAGAATTGGGGGTCGTACAACAGCGTACATTACGCGTTATTATCGGATATGTTCGACGATCCGGATACGACGCACACGTGCATATATTTACAGTGTGAAATATGAAACAAATGGCCACTTTAATCTCTACTGAACCCTTACTCGTTCAAGCAATTATCCATTCAGCCGATCATGTGGCAGCACTGCGATGCATCAAATCAAACCAAATCAAATCAAATAAAAACAAATGACCAGGTCAACAGCTTCAGTTAATATTTGAGTCGGACGTCAAAATGAGGAAATGCCTGGTTGTTGGTGCCAGTTTGATGATGTCCTGGTGTTTTAAACACAGGACAGTCTCTAGAGGTTACACAGAATGGTCTGGAAAAACAAAAAACATCCAGCGAGAGGTGGTTCTGCCTGCGAAAACGCCTTATTGACGTTGCTTCAAGCTGACAGGAAGGATGTGGTAACTCAGATAACTGCTCATTACAACCGTGGTGAGCAGAAAAGCATGTCAGGAAGCACAAGACATCACATCAGATTCCAGGCAAGGGCAATATAATGAAAATATAAACGATAGAAATCAAATGTTTTTAATGTAAATAATTCACATTTTTTATTCAAATGATTTTTCAATTGATCTAAACAAGTCTTACCAAATGAAGTGATGAATAATTTCTTTGATCATGCCTAGCGTCCTGCTTGTAATAATTAGGCGATGAAGCCGAAGACTGCTCGTTAGTGCCTTGAGGAGAGACAGCGCATGAAGAGGAGGCACAACTGAAGCCCGGCTCTGTAATGCCTGTCCAAGAACCCTTACGAGAACATGATGGTAATGAAATGCAGAAGAAAAAAAAAAACATGACCTTTCACCTGCTGCAGAACACAGATCCAAACCAGAACAGATTCACCCAGCAGAACAGAGAGGGGAAAAAAAGATGACAGAGTGAACAGATGATTATGTAAGAAGGAAATAAGCAGTGCACAGGCATACTGAAAGACAGATAGTGAGGGAGAGAGAGAGACAGGCGGACAGAAGGAGAGAGAGATAGAGAGAAAGACAGGGAGAGAGACACACAGAGAAAGAGAGAAAAAACATTGATAGAGAAACAGAAAGAGAAAAAAGAGAGAAAAACAACCTTGATAGAGAGAGAGCGAGAGACAGACACAGAGCGAGAAACAGAAAGAAACAAAAATGAGAGAGACAGAGACCGAGACAGCCAGAGATAGAGACAGAGAAAGACAAAAACAGATCGAATAAGAGAGAAAGAAAGAGATCAAATTGAGAGAGAAACAGAGAAAGACAGTGTGACAGATAAAAACAGAGAAAGAGAGACCGACAGAAAGTGAAAGAGACGGAGATAAAACAGACAGTGAGAAAGAAAGAGACAGACACTCTGAGTGAGGGAGAGAGAATAAAAGTGACAGAGAGAAAAACAGGGAGAGAGAATGAGAGAAACAGGGAGAATGAGAGAGAGAGAAAGACAGACAGAGACAGACTGAGAGAAAGAAAGAGACAGACAGACACAGAGAGAGAGAGTGAGAGAGAGAGAGAGAGAGGAGAGAAAGACAGAGAGACAGACAGAGAGAAAGAACGAAACAGACACAGAGAGAGAGAATGAGAGAGAGACACAGACAGAAAGTGAAAGAGACTGAGAGAAAACAGACAGACAGAGAGAGAGAGAGATTGTGCGTGTGTGTGTATGTGTGTGTGTTTGTGTGTGTGTATGTGTGTGTATATATATGTGTGTGTGTGTGTGTGTGTGTGTGAGAGAGATTGTTGTGTTGAGGCTTTTAACCTGATTAAACTGAATAATCCCCTGTAGTAAAATCCAGGAAGTGAATCCATTAGAACGTGAGGAGACGTCCTGACTGCAGCGTCGTCTTCAGCTCAGTTATTTCAATTACAGCTTATAAAAACAAATGAACTGAATACTGTAAAAGCCAGTTACAGTACAGCTTCCTGCTCCTCAAACTACTGCCTAGCAACCGTTGCTATTCACCCTTATCTCAGCTGTGTTTTCAGCAGTTTCCCATTTAAATGTTTTTCATTTTAAGCTTCACATATGCTCCTCCTCCTCAGGTACTGTCATTTCTAAAATAAAATAATAAACTATAAACAGCTGATTATAGATGATGAAAGGTGTCGCATCAATAGCTAATATAATAGATAGACAGATTGTGGGTTGTTAAATATTAAGTTAAAATAACAAGATATAACGAGTTATTAAGTCAAGTTAAGACAGTAAGACAAAATAAGGACATAATCTCTTAAAATAATGAGATAACAACATAACGTCTTGATATTACAGAGTTATTCACTCAAAATAATGAGATAATATCTTAAAATTAGATTTTAAGTTGAAATAATGGCATAATCTTAAAAAATAATGAAATTATATTGTAAAACTGTGTTATTTCAGTAACTTGAAATAACTTGCGTAATATTTTGAAATAAGAAGATAACTGACATAACGATTCAATTTACCGACACAATATCCTGAAATACTAAAAAAAAACTCAAAACAACGACTCTTAAAATAAAGTTATTATGTCGAAATAATGAGAAGCTACATCAGAATAATATCTCATGTGATAATGAGATATCAAGAAACAACAACATATCTTGAAATACTAAGGCATTTAATAAGTGAAAATAAAATGAGATAGTAAGTCAAAATAATGGGATCATTTCTTGAAATAATGAGATAATATATTGACATAATGAGATAACCCGATATAACATCTCAAAATGATAAGTTAATTAAAAAATAATGAGACAGTAAGTGAGAATAACAAAATAATATCTTGAAATTCTGAGATAAAACTGATCATAGCAACCTATCTTGAAATAACGAGATATTAAGTATCAATAGCTTATATACTCTTGAAATCTTAATTTAAAAGTTAATCGAGATATTGTCTCAATACAGTGGCATAATATCTTGAAATTTATTAAACTGAAGTAATGAGAGGTTTGGTCAAATAATGACAATAACGAGATACGTTTAAATAATGGCGTATATTGAAAAAAAATGGTAATAATGACGCCTTGAAATCATGAGATAACGGCAAATAACATTTGATATTCGTGAGTTAAGACAACGTTACGAGATATTAAGTTGAAATAACTTGCATAATATTTCGAACGAACGTGATAATCATGATAACGTCTCAATATAATGACAGCATCTTGACATGATGAGATAACAACTCAAAATAATGACGTAATATATTGGTATTAAGTTTAATGAAAGACAATAATGAGATGTTATGTCTATATAACAATATGTCTATATACGTATATGAGATAATGCTCAAAAATAAAGACTTAAGTCAAAATAATGTTACATCATGGTGGTACACCAGGAAAGACATCTTGAAGTACAAGTTTTTACCACAAAATAATGAGATAGTATGTCAAAATGATGGCATACTATCTCAAAACAACAAGATAACTCGAAGTAATGAGATGCTATGTCTACATAATAATATGTCTATATACTGTACATATATATATCTTGAAATAATGAGATAATAACTCAAAAATGAAGATTTAGGTCAAAATAATGTTACATCATGGTGGTACATCATTAAAGACGTCTTGAAATACAAGTTATTACCTCCGAATAACGAGATAGTATGTCAAAATAATGGCATACTATCTTGAAACAACAGGATAAGTCGAAATAATGACTTGCAATGGGGGTTTTTTCACAACTTTCAGCTCAGAGCATTTGTTTTATTCCTTGGTTTTCAGATTTGAGAGTTTTTAACAATGCTAAAATAGCCTACTGGGTGATCATATGTGTTCTGACAGTCAGTGTACATTTCCTCTCGCATAACGAACTACAAGTCGCACCGCAAACTTTTAACTGAATACTAAAACATATTTATTATGACTAAACTCAATGGCTCAAAAGTTCGAAAACTGGCGGATCGACTCGCTTGCTTGAAAATGCAATTTTTATTGAACATAAACACCACAAAAAGCTCCAGTTTCTAACACTTTGCTTGATCGAACGCGACCACGTGACATAATCGAATAGAAAAATAAGCAGAGAAATTGAACGGGTTTGCATTTGAACGACTCCATTCACAGAAATCAATTACGGGCTGGTGCGGAGCCGGCTTCCTGGAACTAGAGCAGGTTTCCCCAGAGGACTCGGATTCTTCATGTGTGTGAAGTTTGCCAAACGGTGGCCTCGCCATCAGCGCTGTCTCACGCTCTCTCTCTTTCTCACAGATGGCCTTCGGAGATCTGGGCACCATCACGCTGCGTTGTTGCTAAATCCAACTAGAACACTTAGGACCAAAAATAAACACGGTTCCCTTCATTTCAGTCTCATTTCAAACGAACAGTTAATTACAGCGGACTTCTTCTGCACGGGAAACGGGCCGGGTCAGAAACTTTACCGAGGTTGGCGAATAAGAGCTTCGCAGGCTTTTTAGCGCCGAAGCATTTGCCTGGATTAGCGAAGGCTTTTGCCGAGGATTTCAGACGATTTTTCGTCCCAGATAAGAAAGCTCCATTAACTCTGTTTGGTTACGTAACGTATAACTAGAAAATACACGAATAATAAAATGAAGGCAGCAGAGACGATTTAAGATTTGTTGAAACGAACGAGTTTGTGGAAGCTCAGAGCGGATGAATTCTCCGCGGAATAATGCAGGTTCTTTCATATTAGTCGTCATTCCAGAGATATTCAGAGAAAGGGTCTAGGAACGCTTTTCCACTAACAAGGTGCTCAATGGATAAGTAACTGTAGTACTTGGAACGTTTTCGGATAGTAAAGCACTGTTTTGGGGGTATTTTTTATAATTCGTCACTGATTCCCGCTTTGCATCACAGTTCCCATAGTAACAAATGCCATGTGGTCATGTTTCGGTTCCTGTTTTAGTCCTGGCTCCACCTCTATCCTGTCACTGGTTTGTTCATCTATTGTGAGCACCTGTTCTGTGTTAGCTGGTTTATTTGTCATGTTCTCTGCATCTCTATTTCCTGGTTTTGATCCTGGACGTGTTTTTGCTTTTGTGTTATGAGCGTTTTATTGTTGCCTACCTGGGCTCTTACCTAGGCTGTGGAATTTGACAATGATTCTCGGATTGCGCGTACCAAAGTACACACTGAATTTACAAGGTACGTTGCAACCAAAAGACGCTGGCTTGGTTGGGGAGATTTTGTCACCATGACGACAGCTCCATGTAGCAACTCAAGTCATTTACATGAACAACATTTAAAATGGGATTTAGAGATAATTGCTGGGAAAAATAAACAAGATGACCCTGATTTGTGGATCCCTGGTTCTACCCAGTGCTCGGGTTATTGTCTCTACAGAGTTGCATATTTTCTTCCCATGTCCATGTGGGGTTTTTTTAATGGGTTCTGCATTGGATTGTCTACTCTAAATTGCCCCTCTGTGCTAATTTTTATGCATACATTGCCCTGTGGACTATTGGTCTAATAGTCTATGGACTAATTAAGGTGTATTCCTGCATCACGCCTAGCGTTCTTGGGATAGACTCCGAATCCACCATGACTTTGACCAGGATAAAGCGCTTACTCAAGACGAATGAATGGTACACGGAAGAAATAACTATTTTATTGGTACTTGCACCTACACTTTCACTACAAATAGACTTAGCACTTAAAAGTCCTATAAAATTGCTGTCTATAATGATGTCTTGTACTCTGTTTGGACAATAAAGGCTGGTATTTTGGATGGTATGAAGCCAGAAATACAACTGTCACATTTCCATGGGCTTGGAATGGAAAAAATGGAGGGGGAAAATTCCCAACCAAAGATATCATAGCTACTCTGATTTCAGACTTAACAGCTTTAAAGGGCTCAATGTGCAATATATACCACAGTGCGGTTGAATTCTCAATTCTGATTGGTCAGAAGATGTCGAATTCATTTGTGACAAACAGTAAACAAATATAGAGACAGAGAGCATGAGAGTGGAAAAAAACCCATATAATTGTTGATATGAAGTTTCTGTTGACATTAATGAATTAGTCTCCAGTGTCAGAGCTTGGTAAAAGTCAGAGGTAAAGCTGTAAGTTTCAGTTTTCCACCATGACATTGTTGGGCGGATTATTTCCTAACTTCTGGGTTTGGTTGGAGAAATTGTGACTGTTTCTACATAGGGGTTGTTGTTTTTTTACGGGGAAAAACAGTCCAAGTGTGAATTACAAGTAGGAATTTTGCCACGTTCTGGACTTCCAATTAACGGCTAGTTTTAATAACTGACTCTGATCAACAGAGCGCAACAAGTCAAAACGATGAGTATGATAAAAGCAGGATGATGAAACACAAATACGGCATCCCTACCATTTTATACGGTATATGTTTTTACACTACATAAGGACACAAGCATGTGCTGACTTGATAACTAATATAATTGTCATTTAAACGTTAATGGATAAAGTAACGACAGAGCGCTCGCGATGACCATTCCACCAAGAGACAGGACGTTAACGAGACGCTATACGGTGTATCCTGTACGCTCAAACACACTGAGGAGATGCTGAAAGGGTAACGTTGACCTCTTACTGCCATCTAGTGGACCCAGTGTGGAAGTGCGGTTTGATGCAGCGTTATTTTGAGTTCTTTCTTCTCTCATCCAATATTTTTCAAGATGTATTTAGAGCAGATGTAAAGTGTGGTCTGAATACAGACTGTTTGGGTTTGTGCTGTATGTTGTCCCTAGCTCTGGTATGGTTAAAAATATCATAAAGATCATTGAGACTATGCTTGTTTGTTTGTTTTTGTTATTGCACACATTTAGGCTCTGGCTTCATTTTATTTATTTATTTATTTGCTATTAAAGGAATACTTGAGACGTAAAAGCAGAAATGTACAATAAATGATTAAACAGCAGAAATAGTGCCCTGTTCAAATTCCATGTGATAAGCCAAATGAGACATCTGGAGAAGGGAATTTGGGGTTTAATTGTGTTTAATGGAGGAGTTTGTTAGCATTATATACATGATCCACTAACAGAAAAGGAAACATTTTATTCATATTACTCTAATATATTCCTACAAACATGTGACCATTACTTATACTGCTTAGTATGTAGGAAATATGATTTTTTTTTATTATTAAATATTATTATTATTTTTTTTAAAATAGGATCTTTATGACATGATATGACATCACTAAATGACTGTATTTGAATCAACTGGGAAAAGAGACTCAGTTTTTGAGCTTGTGTGTGTGTGTGTGTGTGTGTGTGTGTGTGATAGAGAGAGAGAGAGAGAGAGAGAGAGAGAGAAAGTGTGAGAGAGAGAGAGCAACAGGAAGAGAGAAACAGAGAAAGAGAGAGAAAAAGGGAGAGAGAGAGACCGGAAGAGAGAGACAGAGAGAGAGAAAGACAAAGGGAAAGACAAACAGACAGAGACATAAAGAAAGAAAGAAAGAAAGACAGACACAGAGAAAAGGGGTGATAGAAAGAGTGATGTAAGGTAAAGCGAGGGAAAGGGGGTATGAATAGAGTGAGAGAATCACACAATAACACAGGCTTCAGTAACCGGACCCTGGAAACAGACATAGTAAGAGAGAGGAGGTGTTAACCCTAAATTACCCCTACTCCCTATAGAAGTGCACTACCTAGAGTATAAGCCACTGTGAATTTTGGAACAGAGCCAGGCAGTGGGGTCCTGGAGCTTTTCTCACCCCAGTGAGCAGTGTGTTCAGTCTGGACTGGGATACGGAGGATCCTTACAGTCAGTCTAATGAGGTAGGAAATATGGTGTGTGTGTGTGTGTGTGTGTGTGTGTGTGATAATACTGCATGTATTATTTGTGGCAAGTCTTATTTACTCATCCTAATTTATGCATTTTAGTTGCAAAATATAATCCCTGAATAATGTGACGTAAATTACAAATGACACAGAAGAAGGGGTCAACTATTGTGTGTTAAAAGTGCTGAAAAAAGGGAAAGGGCTCAAATTATTTCATTCATCACGTACACAAAACACACACACACACACAAACACACACACACACAAACACACACACACACAGCGTCACGGCTGGAAAAAGAGCGGTGTATGGGGACCTCGTGGTAAAAAATAGAGTGGCTTTAACATGAGAGGTGCAGGTGGCCAAAATCACCCTACAGCTGCGCACACACACACATACACACACACACACACACACACACACATACACACACACACACACACGCACACACACACACAGGGTGTTTGTCATATTGTAACACATGATATCAAGCATCTTCAGTTAATTAAAACAATTTTTTCTTTAAGTTTTTTATTCTTATTTGTCTTTTATTTGTAAAGCCCTCTGAGTTGCATTTTAATGCAGTAAAGTTGCTATATATATTTTTTTTTCATGTATGTTATTATTATTATTATTATCACTATATTAATATACTTTATATATTTTATGTTGCCTCACTATTTCAACATGTAATAATAATAATAATAATAATAATAATAATGAGTAAACCAGATGTTGATTTTGCTTTAACTGACCAAATAACGTAGTGATCATAGCGCTCAGTCTTAATCGGGGTGTTAAATATTAAGTCAAACTAATGAGATAATATATCACCATTTCATGTTATTACGTTGAAATAATGAGATACTATGTCAAAATAACAAGATAATAATGTGAAATAATTCAATGTCAAGTTGAATAACTCGAAATGAGATAGTAAGTTAGAATAATGAGATACTACACCAAAATAAGATAATAACTTGAAATAATGAAATAGTAAGTTGAAATAATGAGATACTATGTCAAAATAACATGATAGTACCTCATTATTTAAAGTTGTTTCAAAATAACATGAAATAATGGGATATTAAGTTGAAATAATGAGATACTACATCAAAATAACATGATAGCACCTCATTGTTTAAAGTTATGTCAAAATAACATGATAAGAACTTGAAATAACGAGATAGTAAGTTGAAACAATGAGATACTACATCAAAATAACACGATAGCAGCTCATTGTTTAAAGTTATGTCAGAATAACATGATAACTTGAAATAATGAGATACTATGACAAAATAGCAAGACAATAAAATGAAATGAGGTAGTAAGTTGAAACAATGAGATACTACGTCAAAATAACATGATAAGAACTTGAAATAATGAGATATTACATTTATATTCATAGCTCAAATAATTAAAAAAAACTTAAATAATGAGATAATATGTCAAAATAAGATAATAATTTGAAATCATGAGATAGTACTTGACAATTCCTTCACAACTTGCGGGTCAGGGCTTAAACCGGCTGAATAGAGTGAACGTAATCATTTTACAGAACGTCTCGAACTGTAGTTTGTGTGAAGACTAACATTGAGAATATTTAAACGTGTACACCTGCATTAAACGTCCAGACAATAATTCATTAACCATCACCACGTCAGGAAGTCCGATACTGACGACAGCATGGCTTTCGCACGCCTACCTACAGGTCTCTCTGCGTCTCAGCTGTCGTGGTCACGTTTGTGGCTCAGATACGTGAACACCACGTCCAAGTGAGCAGCTGGCGTTTTCCGACCTCGCGTTCCGGCGTTTATGCAGCTGTAGCGATGATCATATAGAGTCAGAAACTGTGTGTTCAAGGGTGAGATCATTCGCAATGTGTATTTATAGGTCCCTTATTAATAAAGTAAGGAATCAAACACACAGCGTTTCCGGTGTTATATCTATCTCATAGGAAAATAATGGACCGATGGATGGAATGCTGCAGAATTGCAGTACGTCTGTAAGGATTTGTAAAGACGTAAAAATGGATTTGAATATAAATGTAGTATATTTTCGAATTATCGACACGATAAATAAAAGTCCTTTTTTCCTGTGATGTATTTAAATAAACGTACATTTTTGAACGTGTTTTTTTTTTCTTTCTTGTCAGTATTGTAAGTAATGCTAGTTAGGGAAAGTAACATCGTGCATTTTATAACACAGAAACACAGTGATCGCTATTACACTAAAAAGCCGTGAAATTCATTCGTATTACTTTTTTTTATTTTATTTGATCATTTTAAACCGTTTTCGTCTTTGAACCCGAAGCCTCATATGATATTAATCATAGCACAGGATTTTGGAGTTTTTTGTGGTTGTTGCGGCCTAAAAACACTTGGTTTTGCTGTGACTTTTTCAAAACTTGCGTAGTTTTTTGTGCTTTTGTTGTTTTGTTTTCGCCGAAAGCTACTCGAATCAGCGAAACTGCAGTCACACGAAATTCTTTCGCACGGTCATTCACAGTGACGCTTGTCGGTAAACAAGACCTTGTGTTAGCTGTACTCGTGTTCGACGCACGTGAATCGAACAGGGCTTTGGCTGAACACCAAGTCTCGCCCCGAATCGCCTGAAAATCTGCGGCCATTTTGATGAATCACACGCTCCTCCGAATATCGCCAAGTCTCCTTGATTTCGCGTTCGTTCCTGCGAACTGAATAGTACGTGACGCAGCTGCTAAACGGCTTATAATCACATGACCCTGCTTTCAGCTTCTCTTCCCTAGCTGCTTGTGCGTTACAGGATTTACTTTAAGCCTCTGTTATGTGTTTTTAAGCTCTTAATGGCTGAGAGGTCTCTAACCGCCTACTCGCTTGCCTTATTCTGCACCGACGTCCCAGAAGAGTTCGCATCGGTTACTTTTAGCTGCTCCGTGTTCCGGGTTGAAGTGTAAGGATGGTTGTGGAAGAGATTGTCGTGGCTCTGCATGATGTAACGTGCTTCATAAATAAACCTTGTTTACTCGTTGGCTTATCTATGGGTTCGCTAGTGTATCTTGTATGTGTGTGTATGTGTGTGTATATTTGTATCTTGTATACGTAGAGTGTTGTGAAACGAACACAAAATCAAAGTAATCCTCTTACAAACCTCTTTCTCACCTCACCACTTAATTGTTTCAATCCGCTCCGTATTTATTCACGAACACAACGAATGAAACATTTAACCGGATGCAGTGTAATCCGAAACACTCGAAATATTTTTACTAGCTGTGTCGTTTCACAACTGTAGTTACTCTTTGGGAGTCCATGTTGCACACGGTAACGCAACCCAGGCCGGGAATGTTGCAGGAACGCTCTCGCATCGCGCGACACGTTCACGCTCGTTATATTTACTCCTCGGAGACAGGATGCTATTTTGACCAGTCTGTTGCCAGACCACTTCATCATATATCACCGCCCGCTCTGGATATTTCTACCACAGAGGCTTGAAACACAGCTCGGCGTCGAGAGCTTTGAGAAACAGCCCTTGCGAGTCTATCCGAGAGCTTTTGTTTCACTCCTGATTTCCACATTTCTCAGATTTTATGACTTAAGATCTCCTCTGATGGCTTTTTATGCAAGTCAGATTCATAGCATGTGGAACTGTGTGTGTGTGTGTGTGTGTGTGTGTGTGTGTGTGTGATGTTTCATCATGACGAGAATCATTACCTGACCAGAACACAAAGAACTCGTAACTGATACGAGAGAAACGTTAGTATTAAAACGAGCGCTGTTATAGAACACGAATCAACAGCTTCTGGCCAATCAGATTCGAGACTTTAACAGATAGTATAACTATAATTATCTACACTATCTACACTAACAGCAATTTTATGAAAGGATTGACTCGTGCGCATAGCAGTGCCCGATACCAATTAATTCACCTTAGTGAATCCTTCAAAAAGACAGAATTCTTTACAGATGAAATATATCTACTGTTTAGCCCCAAGGCTAAAGGGGACTAAAGGAATGTCCCCATGTCCACGATACTCTGATTCCCCAGAACTGTTTCCTGTCGCCAATCTGTATTTACTCCTTATATTTACTGATCTTTATCTCCTCTTGTTAGTTTATTTCATAAACGACGGCTCTGATAAGCGGTTTAGTAAACGTCTAAACTGGAGCCGCTGGTCCCATATCTACTGCTGAGAAGGAACGGGAGGAGGATGGAGGACTAATCGCTGCGATCTTTGACTGTAATAAGTCTACAGAGGATGGCGATTTCTCACCCGGAAGAAACAGATGCAGGTCGACTCGGGTTATGGCTCGGGTTCTTGCTCTCTCTCGGGGATTCCCTCTGTAGTTACAGTATGTGCCAATCTTGAAAATGCAGTTCGTTGTGTTTCTATCGAGTACTCTTCTGTTAAACGATATCACGACGCACACAGCCATAGAGAGATGACCTAATTTTCTCACAATCACACAAAAAGACCTGAAACTAGCCCCAAAGACGTCTGGCCATTTGAAAGAGAGAAGCGTTTTTCGTTCACCATAGTGTGCACGCATTTGTATTTGCAGTATGCGTGTTTTTTTTTTTTTGGTTTTTTTTTACATCGGCTGGTACGTCCATAATCCGCTCCGATCGAAACCCTTTCCCCTCTCGGAATCGTTGCAAAATATATAACATACGACACTTTTACTCGTCATCGCTTGCGTTCACGGAAATCGATAAGATGCAAGATGCGGAAATTGGTAAGATGTACATTTGTTTTTTTGCCTCAATTTCACGAGTGAACGAGCGTTTAGAGCTAAATAAAATAAAATAAAATAAAAACAATTCATGCTTCTATAGGAAGGTAATCAACTTCAAGGTGGTAACACATGAGGTGTAGTTACGTGATTTGCTTTATGAGGAACATTCAGGGGGAAAAAAGCTACTTCCTGTTATCAGTGTGAAAGTAGCCAGAGAAAGAAGTCAACCTTAAAAAGAGTTCAAATGGAGGATACACAGGAAATGGTGAATAAATTCACCTCTCAAGGGAGATTTGGGCTAAATGTCTTTCCTCCGAACTCCCTGCTATCTCCCTTGTTCGGTGTCTCACGTGCTCGTCGGTCAGTTTACGTTATGCTCTCCAGAAGTCACAGCAGAGAAACATTACTGCTGGAGACAGATGAGGAGAGAGAGACAGACGAGGAGAGACAGAGAGGGAGTCGAACTCTGAGCTGCTGCTTGCTTTCGTCAGAATGAGGGAAATTATGGTGTTTCCATGTACAGGACCAGTGAAGACAGATCCCACATTTCTGACTCGATAAAACTCATTCAGGACAGAATGGTAACAATCTTCTGTACATTTGGTTCACAATTTCAACACATGCCTTCATATCGTGTGTGCTTTTTTTATACACATATATTATATTAATGGCATTATTATGTTAGAAGTTATTTCATATATTTTTTCGACGTTTTTTAAACATTTTTAGAGATAGTTTCGTGGTTTAAACCTTGCAGGACTGAGTGTGTTGAGGTATTTGGTCATCTGGTAAATGTCCTAGAAGACGAGTGCGCTGTGTGGACAGTGTTTACTCTGCGTAGCAATAAGCGACATGGTAACGCTGTACATGAACACTCTGTTAACTGACTTTTACTGAATTATGTAACAGGAACAAACCGTGTAACTAAAATTTGGATTGTATAATACAAAAGGTTCTTGGTGGTTAATTGGCAAGGCCAAATGGTTTCGTGATATTTATCCAGAGCTCAGTTTTAGTAGCATTAATATAAGTCTTAATGACTTGTTTAGCATGGTGTATACACATTCAACCATCTGATGTATGAACAATGCATTTAGGACAGGCAGTGATTTAATATGATACAGTTTAGAGCTGTGATATAAATTAATTCAGTATTGTAACGCTTGAGAAGCACAGCTAGGCCATGCCTTCTTCACTAATAATAACAGGCACAGCTAAGCCACGCCTCCTTCACTAATAATAACAGGCACAGCTAAGCCACGCCTCCTTCACTAATAATAACAGGCACAGCTAAGCCACGCCTCCTTCACTAATAATAACAGGCACAGCTAAGCCACGCCTCCTTCACTAATAATAACAGGCACAGCTAAGCCACGCCTCCTTCACTAATAATAACAGGCACAGCTAAGCCATGCCTCCTTCACTAATAATAACAGGCACAGCTAAGCCATGCCTCCTTCACTAATAATAACAACAGGCACAGCTAAGCCACGCCTCCTTTACTAATAACAACAGGCACAGATCCAATCTATCTACGGATTATTTTGGGCTATTATAGAAATAAAATTGTTAATAAAACAACAGAAGCAAAACTAACCACCTGTGACTAATACGGAGCGGATTGTTAGCAGTTAGCATGTCAGCTAGCTATAATACTGGATTCGCAGGGAACGAGGTCAAGTTTTGTAAGCTTTGGTGTAAAAGCGTAGGTATTTTTTCTGTGTAATGACTTTTTTTCCCGTCATGAAAGTGCTAACCTAACCGATTTATTTTCCATTCATTTATTATTACTCTCACTTTAAAAACGACAGTCAACAAGCCAAATGAGAAAACCGTTCACTTTGTGTTTTTCTAATCAACATGGATTTGTTGGAATAACAGGTTCGATGTTACCTGCTGGTCTGATTAACCTTGGTGTGTGTGTGTGTGTGTGTGTGTGTGTGTGTGTGTGTTTGGGAAAGAACCAGCCGACTGTGTTTAGTATAATTACACGGTTATTACTGTTTACAGGCAAACCTGGAGCCCAATATGCTAATGTGAAGATTAAACAGACATGAATGAATGCTTCACTCTGACTGCACAGAGTAATTAAATAAGTAATTACACATTGGGAAAAAAAAACAAGTGAGGAGAATTAGAAAATGGATAATTTATGAGATTTCCGTTTATGCATCTTAGATTCAGGAAATGTACTGTAGATGTTTCTTATTGACTGAAAGCAACATGAAGGATAATGTATGGTATAATGCATAAAAACTGTGCATTAAACGTCAATATCGGGGGTTAAATCAGGATATTTTTATGCTGTAGCCCAAAAGACCGCCATCATCTTCCTCTCACAAGTTAAGCTGTGATCAGTTCGGTCACGCTTAGACTTTTGATTTACTCAGTTGTCAAATTATGCATGCTATTTATTTTTATTTCCTGAAATCTGTCATATCTGCTTGTACGGTCTTCATACTGAGAATTTATTCTACAGTTCCATCCATATTACGCAGAAGGTTGGGTCAGCATTATCAGTCTGCCACGTTTGAGTTAGCTGGAAGTTTTAGGAACGGTCGCAGTGATGGACGATGGAACATTTCCGCTGACAATATCGCAGCAGGTTTATCAGCAAGACGAGGAAGATACGTGCGTGACATAAACACAGGAAACGGAATCATTTCCCTGTTTGGGACTCGGATACTTAGCAAAATGAGAGCCATCATGTTTTAGCTGAAAACGTGGAATTCAAAGGAACTCTCGGAAGGTAGATATCATCGCTTTAATTTTGGCGAGAGAGAGAGAGAGAGAGAGAAAGACACTGATGTTTGTTCGGTGTATGGGTGTATACGGTCTAGAGGAACATATCTTTACGTTTGATCTAACATGTCGAAGATAATGAGATCTTGTTCTAGTTTGTTTTGCCCATGGCCCCCCCCATGCCACACTAGGTCCTGGTCAATCATTTGTTTGGTTGACGGATGGATGGGTCAGAGGGTCAGAGGTCATTACAGCGAGATGACTCAGGTGTAGCAGAGACAGTGAGACAGCTGCAGGAAGGAGACAGAGCTAAATCAGGATACAGTGAAGACAGATCCAACAAGCTAAAGATCATTTATCTTCAAAACCAAATCCTGGGTCTTAGAAACAAGGGTCTGATGACTGATGTTCCAATATCAGTGCAATTAACAGGTCACTCGTATCAAAATAAACCTGTCTAAAGTCATCTGTCCATGCATTTCAATCATCTTTAACTATTTTCTTCGGAAATTTATTTTTAAATATGCAACTTACACAATCGATTATTTAAAAAAATGTTCTAATTTGCATATTATGCTTACATGGTTGCCAAATGATCCAAGGTTCTACAAATGACAGAATTAGTTTGATTTTATTTCACGCTTGGATCTCAACGAGATGCTTTTCCTGTAATAAACAGCTGTTTTCTAGTATTTAATGAGATGCTTTGTTGTAGTTCTGATATTTTCTATTAGTAACAGGATGCTAATGTTTATTTTTTCCTTTCATGCCAGCAATTTCACACCCAATAGACAGACTTTCACGTACCATTTATCAAATTATAATTTTTTAAAGGGAATTGTGTGACAATGTTGTGTCCATTTTATTTAGAAAATTTCGCCAAAACTTATTAAAAACATCAAAATGGACTTTAGAATTTGATTCACACAATGTCTAATAGTGCAATTATTTTTATTGTGACAAAAAGGTTCATTAACCAAAATAAGGCAGAAAAAAAGCTGTTTTTTTATATCCTGATATTTTGGCAATATTGTTCAACAGCGAATTTTGCCACAGAATCCAACCAGGAATCTGTGATTCATAATCGCTCTATGATTCAGCGATGATGCAACCGCTTCTCTGTTTTGAGAAATACACTGTGATATATGGGTTAATTATCTAGCATGCTTAGTGTTGGTCATATATGTGTTGAGAGGCTGTTGATCCATCACTATAAGTATCGCTCATTGAAAGTGATGATGATCCACTTGGCCACGTCTTTATCTTTTATCCTTAAAAAAAAAGGATATGTGGATCCACTTCTAGACTTCTAACCATCTAGACTGTGACTGTGACTGTGACATGGTATATGTGCTAAATTAAGACTACACTAAAATAGGAGTTCTGGGTCACAGGGCCAGGAATCAGCGAGAATCAGTGGGAATCAGTGGGAACTTGAAATTGCAGACTCTTCCAGGACTCTCACTGGCTTCTTACAGCTTTGTGACAGAATTAATCAAATGGACGGATTTGAAGCTTTAGCCATTTCATCTGCTCTATGCTAGACCTTGTAATGTTGGTTGTCTCCATTCATGTGCCATTCATCAACAACCATAGGTCTGTTTTAAAGGCTTAGATTGTTGAATTGCGTGTGTGTGTTGGGGGGGGCTGGCGTGGCTGCTCGATTCCCACTTCCACCCTGTATGCGTGGCGTTTGCATGTTCTCCACATGCTTCGGGGGTTTCCGGTTTCCTCCCCTGATCCTAAGACATGCGTTGTCCGTAGAGTGTGAATGTGTGTGATTGTGCCCTGCGATGGGTTAACACCCCACGCCGGGTGCTCCCCTCCTTGTGCCCCGAGTCCCCTGGGACAGGCTCCAGGCTCCCCGCGACCCGATGTAAGATACACGGTACAGAAAACGGATTGATGGATTGATGATTGTCGAATGATACCCTGCGGTTCCCAACATGGCTCGTATTTCAGCTTTGAATCGCTTTCTGTCATGTTTCCTCCAACTGGGGTATTAATCCTAATACATAATTCATATTTTCCACTGAAAAGGAAATAATCTTTAGGCCTATATAACGATGCCGGTTAACTCTGTTCGCTGCCACAAGTGTAAAACAATGCAAATGAGGAACGGCTTCATTTCCTCTGGACTGAAACTTGGACCCTAGGAAAGACACAACTGTAATCCGTCTTGCTGCAGTCCTTTTAAAAGGAGTTCAGACCAAGCATCACGGTGAAGATTGAACCAAGCGTGTTGATGGATAGTTCACAAACGTCTTGTCTTGTGGCCTTTATTCCATCTGTAATCACAGCCTCGCATAATCTGTTTTCCTGAACAAGCCAAACCGAAGACCAGACACACACTCCAGGCGTCTCATTTATCAACCGTGCCTACGCATAGATTCGTGCGTAAACTGTTCTACTCATAGGACGTGATTTATAAACTTATTCTTCTTCATGATGATGTGTGTATATTTAGACCTACTCCTGACCACGCGTATGCAGAAACGTCTAGTCTTAGCAAAGTGCCATCACTGGTAAACCGATTATCAGGTACGGGAGTCCATTATCAAATACACCCTGGATGGGATGCCAGTCCACGGCAGGTCAGCATTAACACCTAGTTAAATTTACAGGCAGAACCCAGAGGAAATTTATGTGGACGTGTGATGTATAGAAATTCCACACGAACAGTAAACCAAGCTCAGGATCAGATCAGGGACGCAAAATCTACTGGCGACCTTTAACCTAGTTCGGGCTTGTTAATGAGCTGATTTGTTGAACCAGGTAAATTGGGGATAAAGAGAATGCCAGAATGTTTAGGGCAGAGGTAAGTCAGGATGAGTACACTGTTTTGTTCGGCTAGATAACAGAATGAAAAATGAAGAAAGATTTCATCATGGACCAAACATTGTACAGTATTGAATCTTTCAAATGAGGCAGTTTGTTGCCTGCGAATTCTGTTGGGGTCTCAAAGGCTTGAATCAGATTAGACTTTGAGTATTGAGTGCCAATCTGCTTCATGTAGCATGTCACAGTAGATGTTCCCAAACTAGGTTCCTCGGTATTTCTTCATCATTTCTATTTATACATTTGTTACACATTTATCCAAAGCAGGGGTGTCCAGTATTATCTGGAAAGGGCTGGTGTGAATGCAGGTTTTCATTCCAACCAAGCAGGAGCCACACTTGAGTGTATTGAAAGCCAAGCTCAATTGATTAAACAGCTGGAATCAGGAGTGGCTCCTGCTTGATTGGAATGAAAACCTGCACCCACACCAGTCCTTTGCGGATACGATTGGACACCCTGATCTTAACTCGGTTGAGGAATATAGAAAAGTCTTGCTTGATGGCCTTGGCATTGGGTTGAAGTCTTAACCTTTGAACGCTGAGCCACCACTGGCATTACCTGCTATTTTTTGACTTGTCCTACAAAGGGTTAAAAAAAATGAATATACTAATACTGCTAATACTGACATATTGCTCCCAGTAATTTCACCAGGGTTTTTGTAGATTCCTTCTTTTCTGATTACCGTAGTTGCAAATGCACCAAAAAGAACCTCAAATGGACATTTATTTCTCGACCATCCAACCAAAGAGGAGAAAATAAACACAAGATTACTGTATGGCCTGAGTTGACAATATATCAAAGTATGATGTATCCCACATAATCACCCAGTAATGAATTACTCCGTGTTTCTATCTCCAGAACCCAGACTCCCTGGACTCATTCATCCAGAGCTCTCTCTCTGCTCTCTACCCTCCATTTGAGGCCACAGCTCCTGCCATCCTCAGCCAACTATTACATGTCATTGATGGTCGTTATGGCGGCGATTCCCTTCAGTGCCTAATTGACTTCCTGATCCCAGCCAGGCGAGTCCTGGAGAGGGTGCGCCAGGCGGCTTGTGTGAGTGTTGAACAGAATGAAAAGACGCAGCCCAATTGAAATAGTGGCGTCTGAACACAATCATGATAATAAGAAAGAATATAATTAAATGAGTAGGATTGTTACTCTTAATACAATTTACTTAGTCAATGCTGCTATAGAAAATGAATCAGCACCTTCTGACCAATCATAATTGAGAATTGTTGCAACAAAAAGTGTTGTGGTATAATGTAACGCAAGTATAATGCATGTATATTTCGGGCTCTCTTTCTGAACATGCTTTCCTTAGAGAAGCAGAACATGATCTGTCTTTGCACATTCATCAACTATTTGTGTAGACCTCTGTTAGACCTTGGGAGCAGAGATCAGAAAGATACCTCTGACATCAAGAGCATTCCTTCATACTCTTAGTGTAAAGATCTATTTCTCAAGCTTACATCAGCAATTATTCTTACCGTCTAATACTTCTTGCTACCAGAGTAAAGATTTACTGGAGATAGCCGGCCAGTATATGTCAAAAACTGATGAAAAGCTTGAGGTATGTTCTAAACTGCTTGGTGGTGTTGGTGGTGGAGATTTTATAAATCCTTATAAATTTAAAAAAAAAAAAAAGGTTAAAAGCTTGACCTGTCTTATCCACACCTCCAAGAAGAGGTGTTCTTGCTCACTGAATGACACCCTGGAGGGTTTTTTCCCATCCATATTCCAACAAATCCTTCTTCTTGTGCTACGATTAGCTAATAGTCCTTACTTATTAAATTTCATATTTCTTAGGTTCATCCAAAGGTCTACCGTTTCTACAGTCCCGTAAACAGCTTCTCAAATATCTAGCAAAACTAGTCTTGCCCTGTCTCATTTTTTCGTTTACATAGAGTTAGAAATAAATAAAGTATTCTTATATGTTCCAGGGATGACAAACATGTTATTATACTTTAACATCATCAGAAAAGTTATCTTAAAGATGTCTCTTTCTTTTTGCCAGGTGCCATATTCAGACTTGGTGTTCCATTGTTCGGGCTGGCCTCTGTGCCTGTATGACCACATTGTAATCCATCTCGCTCCCATCAACCCACTGCTGCTCTCGTTTGAAGACTTTTACCTACAGGTGGTGCCGTTTGAGAAGCAAGCGGCCCGTATCGTGGTTCGGAGCCTGTTGGAAGAGGATCAGCATGATTTGGAGGAAACTCCAGTGCCAGAGAACTCATTTAGCCATATTTTCTCCCAGGACTGGCTAAAAGAACTCAACGTAGGCAGGCATGGAAGGCTGCTCAGTCACTGTGTGCTGGCTACTGAGCAGTGCATAGTGAAGGTACCTTGGGATCAGGTGGCCTACCCAGAGTTTGAGGATCAGCCACAACACATGGATTCTTCTGGTACTTATAATCAAAAGGAGTCTTCGAAAGGACCTTCCTGGCAGGGTTATTCGGTTGAGACCAGGATCTTTCCTGCGAAGGATGGTATTGCAGTGTCTTTGTGCTTGGTAGACAGCTCCAGACAGAGTGAGATGAATCAAGCCATGCCTGAGATGAAGCCACTTGGCTGGGTGTCTCCTAATACCTGGGACAGTCGCAGTAAAGGATGTTTTGTGGATGAGTATGCAAATGATGTGGATCTTATCAAAGGAAAGGTTGATTTAGGAGACTCTCAGACATGCGCTCAACCTAAAACTTGTCTGCTAAGGACGCATAGGGTCGCGCCTCCTATTGGCCACGATCATACTGCCCATGATCGTCCCACCTGTGGACGTACTGTAAGGTTTGCAGAGCAGCCTTGCACTCCTTGCCTGAGGAGGAAGCATGGACAGGGGACCAAGAACCAAGAATGCCGATACAAGGAGTATTGCAGGGAAGAACAATGTTCTGTTAGAGTTGAAAAGAGGCAAAAAGAACCAATTCTCTCTGAGAGAACAGCGAGGATGGAGCATCTCCACAGACCAGTTCAGAAACAGTTTCCACAGATTCAGTCTATAAATAATAATTTCAATGAAAATCATAGAAAAGTTCCTGATAATTTTCAGGGTATCTTTGCAGACTTGACAGAACTGAACGAAGGAACCATCACCTGTATCACCCCGACTGTGGTTGAAACAGAATCAGAGAAGTGTCACACTGTTGTCCAAGGATATCCCAGTGAGGGAAAAACAGATGGCAAAACAGAAATGATCCCAAAGTTACATGTACCTCAGGGAAAAAAGACCACTACTTGTGGACTTGTTTCTCCAAAGTTAAACAGACGAAAGCCTCCTATGAAAGGTAAGTACAATTCAAGGTTCTTTAAGGGTTTTCTCCTGTTTTTATTTTAGACATATTTTAAATATTTTAATATTTGTCAAACTAGGCATTTATCACATATTAAAGTGCATAACTTTTCATGTTGTCAAGCTAGCGTATGTACAGTATACTCCTTTTACATATTTTCTCTAGAAGAAGCTCAAGACCATAAAAATCTTCCCCTTCTTGCTAAGGGACTTTGCACAAATAAAATGGTATCCTCATTACACTGCACTGATCTAAAAAAGCCTGGAATGACATCACCATTCCCAGCTCTATCGAAACCAGAGACCAGCCTCCTGCAAGCAGGACTTTCGTGCCTTACAGGTAAGACTGAAAAATCAAGCAAATTAAATCAAAATGAATTTTCAACAAAAGGTTAGAGAACAAAAAATCGATCAGACTTTCAAGCATTTGTACTGGTTGTCATCAAGTCTGTGTTAATGTTTGACAAGTTCTTAGTCTGTCCCTATCTTTACTGTCCCAAGCTGATGACCATAACTTTTCTATACAATGTCTATAAGTCCATGTCTCCTCCTCAGGTGGCAGAGATCGCTCAAACAGAGTAGTAGTGGAGGTCTATGGTGATCACCAGCACTGGGGGTCTCCTCTGCTGTCCATCTCAGCACTCTCTAATCTTCTGCTTTATTTCCACACCATCATTAGGTATGGAATGTTCCTCACAGGCTTAACTCCATTGCTTGGTTTGGTATGCTGACCCATATCAAGTTGATACTTTATGGCAACCATGTTAGGACCATCATTATACAATAGTACTTCATGATAACTATGATACTACCATAGATTTGTATGGTACTTCAATGGTTCTATGGTACCTGATAGCAGTCATGGGTGCTAGGATTAGCTAAAGGTTTTAGTAAATGTATCAACTATGACATAGTCACGGTTATGCTATGGAACTTCCTGCCAACTATGATACTACCATAATTTTACTATGGGACTTCATGGTAACAATGATACTACCGTGGTTACACTATGGTACTTCATAGTAACCATGATACTACCATGGTTGTATAATGGTACTTCACACTAACTATGCTACTACCATAGTTTTATTATGGTACTTCATACTAATATGACATTATGAAGGTTTTATTATGGTACTTCAAGGCAACCATGCTAATACAATGCCTTTGCATTGGTACTTTTTATGAAACAATGGCATTACCAAGGTTTTACTATGGAACTTCATGGCAACCATGATAGTACTATAGTTGTAGTTTGGCACTTTATGGTAGTTCTGACAGTCCTGTGGTTTGACTAAGGTACTTCATGGTAACAATGATGCTATCATTGTTTTACTGTGGTAGTTGATGCCATAACGGGTTCAATATGATATTTCACAGTAATCATAATACTGCAAAGTATAATTTAACCTTTAATAAATCTAATCTACACAATCTGTATTTCCACACAGGAAGGAGGAAAAAGAGTTTGGAATGACGATTGTGTACGACAGCCGCAAGATACCGCCACACCCAGAATTCTTTGAAGCTCTGCAGATGGTGCAAGTGGGTGCTTGACTATTCCAGATATAAGTAAATCACTGGTGTGGTGTTAGCACTAAACAGCTCACTTTAGCAAGCTTGCACTATGGGCCATGAGTATAGAAGCAAGCAAGTGAATTTATTTTTACAAATATAGTCAATGTGCCACCAACCACCATAACACAACATTATTTGAATAAAAAAAAAAAATAATAATAATAATAAAAAAGAACAGCACGCAAAAATGGTTTGCCAGATTGTTCAGTTGATTCATAACTCTCATTACTCTTACTGTAATGATCCAGGATTATACAAAAACCAAACATACACTTTGTTTATTAAAGTTTTTAATAATTTGCAATGAAGCCTTTACTTAAAGCATCTGGATAGGAGAACCAGGTGTTCAGGCAATAAAACAATTGAGTTTGTTAATTATTAATATTAATTACTGCCTGTTATCGTTTGAGATTCAGTGATCATGTGGGGTTGTTTTTTTTTTTTGTGTGATTGTTTTTGTTGTTTCCTAATTTTTGGACTGTGGTTTATATGGGGATATATGGGGAATTGTGTCCCAAACACCATGCTTGAGGGCTTTCAGCTAGTCTCATTCTCCTTTCCAGCTCCCAATACAATCTGTATTAAATGACATATTTTAGGTGACTGTTTCAGAGAATAATCTCCATCGCCTTTGGTGTTTTTCTTTGAATTATTTAGGAGCTGGATCCAAAAGCTATCCACTCTGTACTACTGTTGATCAGTAAGGAGAAAAGTTACCGCCCCGGGACATACCCTGGAGACATGGTTTGGCGCTTTTGCATTGCTGGGTCACGATAATATTAAAATATATGATCGTATCCTCATATATAAAAGTATTCTCATTTATTATACATCGAGATAATAAAGGCACGGCACGCTAAGTTATAAATCCATCTCGTTTTTAATGTAGGAGGTTGTGACATCCCTCAAAGGCCTTCACAGATATATAGAGTACAGCCAGCTGAGCCCGACCTTGGAAGGCACTTTTCTTTACAGTCACAGAAACTGGCTGCACCTCCATCAAGTTTGTTTCATTAAGAGTATTATAAATCGCAAGATGTGAATTTCTCATAACTACTTGTTATTATAAAATTGTGCAAGCTATAAATTATGTTGTTTGATTTACAGGAACTGTATCCATTTGTGCTGGCTCTGATGGAAGCAACAAATTTGCTTCTAGAAGCCATAAGGAAGTTAGAAGTTGTCCATAAAAGAGACACTGTTCAGGTATAGTGCAAATCACACATCGGTGTCTTTATGTGGATTTCCGTTACTGTTACCACCGCGAAGTCAATTATTTCCTTATAGCGGTGCATCCCAAAGTGTTCGATTCCTTTTATACCACTCAGTATACCTCTATTGTCTCAGAGGGAACCTTCTGCTGCTGTAGGGAGCGTTATGTTTTTGTGTCCTGACCAATTATTATTTCCATGTTAAAAGGATGTACAGCAGTGCATTAATGACCAAAGAGATCTAATGAAGGATGTCCTTGAAGACACCCAATTGGTTACCTTACAAAGGGAAGGCAGAGCCTTGTTGGCCAGGTTGAGATCAGAGAGCGATGTAGGAGCAGCACACTACGAGGCGAGCTGGTAATGCTGAAACGCTAATCGGTTAAACCTTATCTAAGGAACCCATTCTAATGTGTTAACCCAAACAGGGATAACCTAGTAAACAAAGCATGTCAAAATGATTCTCTCATGCTTGAACATAATAGCATGGTCTCATGTACATGTTCTTGTCATTTCAAAATAAAATCACTGAAAGTATTCATATTCTAGTAAATAAATATACAGATACAGAATATTGAAATGATGAAGAGTGAAAAATCTACGATATTCTCTTCCAGTAAGGTCATGGACACTGTGGAATCCCTTTACAATGAGGTAGAGGAGCACGTCCATGTGCTGGTGAGAAGGTCCAACATGTCATTCCAACACCTTGGCTTCTTGCTACATCTCAGGAAGATGGAGTCAAGATTTCTGGAGGTATCTAATCACAAATCTAGCAGGCTAACATTCCAGGAATTTGTCTAATTTTCATTTGCCTTGGTGCTACTGTTACATCAAGTAGTTTTGTTTCTGGACTTTTGCTGATGATATACGTCCAAACACCAATACCAATTTTGAACTGGACTCCTACTGTGTAAATTTCAAAATGGGAAAATTCTTGAATGGTTCTTAAATGGCATTTTAAGGAATACAAAGACTAGGAAAGGTGTGTGAGATAAGCTTGACCTGGGATAAAGGAGTAAGTTTAGAACCTGTGTTGGCTTTCTCCAGATAAAGGACTGGTTTGATGTTGAGGGAGAGAGACGAATACTTGAGGCTGAATCTGCAGAGGAACCATGCAGGAGCTTTGAAGAGATTCTCCAATGCTTAAGCACTGTCCTCGCTGAAGCTAATGTAATCATTCATTTCTCTCTCTCAGTCAAGCTCAATTATATAAAATAAAACAAAACAAAGCCATGAAATCATAATATTTTTCTCCCCACTGTAGTTCACGTGAATTTGTGTTCTACGTGTTTTACAGGAACATAAGCTTCAGGCAATGATGTTACTAAATGAAGCAGAAAGCATCCAGGGACCAAACTATCCTGAGTCAGAAGTGTTCCACATAATGATATCTACATTCAAATCCAACTTGTCTGAACTCTTATCTCAAGCAGAGCAGTACTGTGATGAGATGGACACTATGCTAAATTTGTGCCACTTCTGTGAGAGGGTAAGTTTCCCTTTTTTTCCCAGCAAACCCATGTCTTTTCTTTGGAGTTCCAGCAAATCAACTTCCCAGTGAGCACAAAGTTTTTTTTGCAAATGTTGGTGGGACACTTAGATGTTTACAGGGTGAAACTATTGTGGTCATATGACGTCATCAGACTTACAATAAAGACCAAGAAAAGATGCAAGATTGGGGACAAATCAAGGTGAACCAAGACAGATAGGAAATAGACAAGTATCATAATGTCTCCTTACAGGCCAGTTTAATGGATGTCCATGAACTTCTCTGGTTAGTAGGTGCTCATTGTGGTTGTTGTCATACAATTTAATCAGTGTATGTCCTTCTCACATTGACAGGCAACTGAGGTGGCTGTAGATTGCTCTCAGCAGTTGGAGCAAGAAAGACTGCAGTGCATGAATCATCAAGAGAAATGGGTTGCTCTTCAGGGATGCCATGAAAAGCTTAGCCAGTTTTCCCCAGAACTCTTCCAGGAGGCAAAGACCCAGGCCTGCTTTCTGCATAACCCCTGGGGGCTGAAGGTGTGGAACATGACTTGGCTAAGGTGTCAGGAGGTCAGTCAGCAGCTGGAGGACACCCTGCAGGAGTTGGAGCAAGACCAAAGTCCTTCAGTACCTGTATCTTTACAGTATGAATGGCATGGTAATGCAGGACAGGAGAGCACTGATGGAGGGCCAATGCTTCCACAGCCTGGCACACAGCAGAAGCCACTTGAATGCCCAGATGTCAAGGCCAGGCAGAACCGTGACAGCATCTATGGCACGGTGACCTGCTTCAACATCAGTTTCAGGCAATCCCGTAAAGGACGTAAAGGGTCCAAAATGACTCCAGTTGCAGATACTGACCAGACCTCACCCAGAAAAACAACTCATGACCACATCCAGACAACAGTTGCAGGCTCAGACACAGTTGGTTGCCAGTGGTTCAATTGGCACCACAACTCAAATAAATACACTAAGGAGGACTCTTCTTTAGCCTCCAGTTCCTCCAAGATTCAGATCCTACCATCTACCTTCACTGAATCTAAAGCTTCACCACCCATCTGCTCCAATTCCCAAATCTCAGGACCTACCTGCTCTGGAACTCAGACCTCGGTGCTGCAAAACCCGGTACCACTTTCTGATAGCTTCTGTTTGGAAACTTTGGGCTGTGAGGCAAGGCACTCTGAAAATACCTCCCACTCTGAAGAGACTGCTAGTTGGAGGAATGACGCAGCAAACACCCTGTCAAATCCTGGCATGGAAAGCAACACTATGTAAGATACCACAATAATATTATGATGTCATTGCATATTAATTGCAAGAGATTATAGTAAATAAATAGATCTACATTGGAAGTAATCTCAAGTTTAAGATGAAGGTCCAATTTCTTCATTTATGGTTAAATAAAACCAATTCAATTACAAAGCAAAGAATTTATATTATCTAAAGTTATATCACTAGCTTGCCTTACTTGTAATCCTTTCCTTTTCCTACTTCTTTTGCTCTTTCTTTTCCACAAACACAGATCCACACCCACAAGTTATACTCTTCCACCTGTGATCACATTTCTGCCTTACCTCCAAGAGCATATCTTCTGAAATAACAGTTTCTCCAACAGGAAGCTGCGATGTATCCTGGAGGAATTGTTACTGACAGAGCTGGAGTATGTAAGATCTCTGGGTTACATCCTGACTCATTACCTCCCCCTGCTGGCACGGCCAGACGTGCCTCCAGACCTGAGAGGCCAACGTGGAAGGATCTTTGGGAACCTAGAGAAACTATATGACTTCCATCGCCATTACTTCCTGCAGGAGCTTGAGGCTTGCCGGGCAGAACCACTTCGGGTGGGTCGCTGCTTCCTCAGACATGTGAGTTCCTCAGACTTGGTGCTAATGTTTTGTCATATTGTATCATATTCCTTTTCTACGATGATCATAGTGAAAACGAATGATTTGCATCTTTGTTGTTCTTGTGTCATTATGATGAACCTTTTTTGGGTGCAGAGAGAGAATTTGGGGCTGTATGCTCTCTACAGCAAGAACAAGCCTCTGTCAGATGCGCTGATCCAACAGCATAAGTTCTTCAAGGTGAGGAATATCAATAACAAAAAATCTTCAATGTAGCCATTGTAAAATTGTACTTATAGACCAGAAAACTCTCTCTAACAGCTTAATGTTCATTGATTTTTAACTCAGAGCACTTTTTTTGGTAATATTTCATAGACATTCCTATACCGGTGAATAAAACATCAGATCAGAGAAGAAAAGAAAAAAAAACAGCCAAATCCAACAAATCCAAGATAATATGATCCAAGATAATATGATGTATGCTAGATTTACTAATGAATATAATTCCAAACAGACTTACTTAGTTCTTCAGATGCACCTGAGAACATGAATAGTTTAGTGATAATGTTACCTGTAAATTCAGACAGCTCTGGCTTCTCCGATAGCATTCAGACATTTTAGACTAGGCAGGTCTTTTGGGGGTGTGGCTTTCAAGGGAACACTGCAGAACAGAGCTGAGTATCTTCTAATAACTAAGGTGAAGTTACTCTGGCTGAACCACACAATATGAATGAGAGAGTGGACATTCAAATTAGTTTTTTCATTAACGCAGTGTAAGCAGCTGGAGCTGGGAGACAGCATGGATCTATCTTCCTACCTGCTGAAGCCAGTACAGAGGATCAGTAAGTACAGTCTGCTGCTGCAGGAGATGATGGAGGAATGTGGAGCAGCAAATAACGCAGAGCACCTGGAGATCCAGGGTGCTGCCGAGGTGGTCCAATTCCAGCTACGCCATGGAAATGACCTGCTCACCATGGACGCCATCCAGGACTGCGACGTGAGTAAGATAAGTGGAAGTGACGCTGTTGAGGAAACGACTGTTTCCACAACTCTGGATCTGAAGGCTACCTTTTTTTGCTTGTCTTCAGGTGAACTTGCAGGAACAAGGCCAGTTAATTCGGCAAGATGAGCTCTATGTGATGTTTCGCAAGAAGCGTGCATTGCGGCGAGTGTTTCTGTTCCAGGACCTTATTCTCTTCACCAAGACAAAGAAAACGCACCGTGGAGATGATGTGTATGTCTACAAACAGTCTTTCAAGGTACGTTTCTTGATTAATATCGAACATAAAAATGTAGTCCATCGTCATAATACAACCCTAAAAAATATACACCATAATACAATTCCAAAACAGTTGGGACGCTGTGTAAAAATGTTAAAAACAGAATGCAAGGATTTGCGAATCTCATAAAGCCATGTTATTCACGACAGAACGTAGAAAACATATCAAATGTTTAAACTGAGGAAATGTACCATTTGAAGAAAAAAATAAGGTCATTTTGAATTTGATGGCCGCAACACGTCTCAAAAAAGTTGGGACGGGGACGACAAAAGCCTGGAAAAGTAAGTGTTACTAACAAGAAACAGCTGGAGGAACATTTTGCAACTAATTCAGTTAATTGGCAACTGATCAGTAAGATGACTGGGCATAAAAAAGTATCTTTTTTTCCATTGCATTGTCTTTATTTACATTTTACACAGCATCCCAACTTTTTTGGAATTGGGGCTGTATATATATTAACGCTGTGTAAGCAGCTGGAGCTGTTATGAATCTACTCATCATTAATTATTATGTAAAATAACTGGTTCATAATTGGTGTAACTTACGAATGTATCTACTGCGTGTTTGTGTATTTCATTTCGTTCTACCCGTCATTCATCGATTTGAAACGCAGACTTGTGACATTGGACTAACCCAGAACTGTGGACAAACTGGCTTGTGCTTTGAGATCTGGTTCAGAAGACGAAGAGCCCAGGACACGTATACGCTTCAGGCAGAGAGACAGGACATGAAAGAGGCGTGGACTGCAGACCTGGAGCGCATTCTGTGGGAACAGGCCCTGAAGAACAGAGGTGAGATACAAAGAGAGAGAGAGAGAGAGAGAGAGACAGAGAGATTTCCTGTAAAGCAGACACGTCACTTACACAGTGCTTTAATGTTGGTTAGTACTTCATGAACTGTCATTTAATTTTCAATGAATGGATTTTGTTTTGCAGAGTTGCGGAGACAGGAGCAGGTGTTTATGGGAATGGGTAGTAAACCTTTCATGAAGATTCAACCTAGCGAAGCAGCCGTCCATGACCGAACCATCACCTGCTTCCTGCAAGAAGGAGGTATCGCTCCATAAGATGTTTATGATCAAATAAATATAGGTTCGTTTTTTTGTTTTGTTTTTTTAGTGTGGACTTCCAGTAATCTATGGAAATATATATATTTTTAAATGAAGGTTCCCATCTTGACAGCTGCTCAATTTGGTGCCACTTCTCATAGGTGGAGGCAGAAATGGACCAAAAAGCTGGAAGTTTTATAGATGATGATATAACAATATATTACAGGACTCTTCCTGCTAACTGTTTAGAAGAAAGGCACTTTCTTCTAGAAAATATATTTCAAGAAAATGTTTTGAGTGAGATAGACCTCCATTACATCCATGCATTCTTGTACTTGGTAATTCTGTAAACATTTTTCTTGCTAAACTATTATAATTATACACTTCAGAACATCAGGGACAAATTCATACATTTCAAATAAAATTTTACAAATAAAATTGAACTGAATTGAGTTTGGCTACAAGTTATAATCTATTCCTTTGCAATTCCGTTTTCCCAACTAGTTTGGTTTTTATTTATTTATTTTTTTAATATTATTTTTTATACAGAGCTCGAAGGATTAAAATCGCCAGATCTCACCGCACCCAGACTTCAGAGTGAAACACAGCTCCCAAGGCCAGAATCGATCGGCTCAACTTCAGGCAGCCAATCGTCTTCCTCCTCTGGACGAGGATCTTTGTCCCCTAGCGGTTTCCGTGAAAACCAGGCGCATGAAAACAGCCACGGAGCTCAGATACCTCGGATCAGCCATCAGAACAATAGACATGGTACGTGCCCCCCCACACCCATTTTCACATACAAAACTTTACTTTTTATTTTCAACTATTACAAGTCAACTATAGCAATTTTGCTACTGGAACATACACTATACAACAGTTAGGGTTGCTCTGCATTCTAACAGTTTTACATTCCCGAATAATAATGTAATGCCTGACTACAAGAAATGATTCGTAATCTGCAAGGACAACGCAGCACATCTGAATTTAAAATAAGCCAAAGAGTGATTCATTATTTCTCCCCCCCTGTTTCTTCTTCCGAAGTGAGCACAGAGTCTCCTGGTCGATTCGGATCACGCGAGGGTGGTACCTCGGGTTCCTGCAGTGCTACAGGAGGGAGGTTTACGGCGCCTGCTGGTACCCAGCTGCAGCACACGTTACCTGCTCTATCCAGGAAACAAGGCCTCAGTAGCACCGCACATAAAATACATGCCTCATATTTTACAGAAGGTTAGAGAACGGGATTTGCTCATTGCTTACCAATGCTGGTATGTGTCTTTTTTTTTTTTTTTTTTTTAAACAAACTATATTACATACAACTTCCATATAGGATGCCTGTTCCAGTAATTCACTTCTTCACTAGGAACCAAAAACCACCAAATCTTTCTAAATAAACATTCTGCTTATGCCTATTCGTTTATTTTGGCACCAAAATCTCATGTCTGTGTAGCCTTTGAGACACAACCATAGCTGTATAAACTATAAAAATAAGTAAATAAATAAATAATCCTCCAAAGCCTAAATGGATATGATGTTATAACAGAGCACTACAAAATAATTGGTATCCTTTTTTAAAAAAAAATATTGACATTATTAGACGAAATAAAAATCTCACACAATAATTCAAATCAAACAGGAGAGATGAGTTACCTTTCCTTTTTATTATATTTTCTTTTTTGCAAAAATCTTGGCACCCGTAAGGAAATTATATATAGTAAATATATATTGTAATGCTTGAAAAAGCTATATTTCTATATAAAACTATATATATTATTTCTAATTTAGTCTCAGTTCTTCCGAAGTCTGTTGTTGTCTTAAAACATATCCTGTTCCCGTGGGGAATTTATATGATGTTGCGGGCATGTAAAATCTAATCTAATCGTCATACATTGTACATCACCACAGAGACAAGCAAAAATCTAATAAAAGTTGAAAGGGTTATTGAAGTTTACACAAGAAATTAGTGGGAAACAGTTTCACACCACAAAAGCATTCAATAAAGGATAGTCCATCTTCTAATATCATATTTAATGCTGGGAAAGGTGTTCATGGAACGAATATTGCATGGATAAATGAGATGAATGGAGGTATTGGTTGGAAGTTTTTCTAAAGACAGCCTTTATACCTGAAAGTAACACTTATTTTACAATGCAGCAACTATTTTTTAAACATTTTTTTATTATATGTTTAAAAATAAACTTTTTAAACTGTACATTGCCCTTGTATAGCATTTTTTCTGCATCTATATAATTTAATAGATGTGCTGAAGAATATCACGTTTATTTACTCAATACATGGAGAAAGCGAGATGTTTCTTTGTATAAAAAAAACAAGTTTAACAAAATAATAAAGTGTTATGGGGTACATGACTGGTTTCTTTTCTTCATACTCATGAGTATTTGTATTCTTTATTTAAGAGCTTATTAAAATGAGGCCATTCAGATGCTACAAACGGCTTATGACAGGGACAGTTTATTTTAGTTTATCTAAGCAATATGTGGAGAATACCACCTGAAGTGACATTCAATCAATTATATAGTAGCATGGGCGCGGCGTGGAAGTGAGCCATCAAGAAACATCCTTAAACAAAGGGGTACGTGACCGTAATTATCATTCAGAAAGACATCTGTCTAGACAAACTTCGTTTACATTTAGAGCGAGACTTGGTTTACATTACGGGCTGGGGAAAATCTGGTTTGAAAAACAGTATAAAGATGTCTGAGCTGATATTATTCGACATACTTCACATACTCGTGTCACTGCTACTCTGTAATAAAGTTATTCTTCGTTGTGATCTTTGACGTCCTCATGATTATTTTCTTACATTACTTTGGACAGGTAAAGGCTTCTGAATTTTCTCAGCTAGCAATTTTAGGTGTTCTATTAAAGTTCCTACAACATCGCTGCACAGGAATGTTTAACACTAATTAGTATCTCCATATACTTTGTTTGTCTGTATGTGTGTGTGTGTGTGTGTGTGTGTGTGTGTGAGTGTGTGAGTGAGTGAGAGAGAGAGAGAAAATTGTAATAATTCATTTAATAAAAAAAATAATCGCACCAGTTACACTAGAAGAGGTGTAAACTGTGTGTCTGATATATTTCCGTTAGTCTTCTGCTTGGAAAGAGTTGCCATAAATAACGGCATTTAAAGGTGATGTACTATGGTAAAATTAGCTAAGCCATAAATAACCCTCTTGTGACCCAAGCAGTAGCTGACCACACACACACATACACACACACGGGCTGAGCGTTACAAACTGCTAGTATGGATCAAGGTAAGGAGAAAAAGCTTGGGCATTTTTATGGAGCTGATTTTATAACCATGCTAGTGCTTTGTAAAAACCAGCAGAAAGGACACGCTTGCATGAAAAGGTGGATCTCCGGGTGAATACAGTCAAATACAGTTTCATGTAAATAGAACATCATGGAAATAAGTTTTTGTTCCTATAGTTCCTTTTTTCTTGTATCAGAAATATTGGATTTCTGAAGTCCCATTGGATTGATGATTGTAACGTAAATATACAGTAACCAATTTAGTTGTTGACTATTAAACAATATGGATTTTATTTGATTATTATTTTTAAAAAAATATATCAATTTATAAATTTCTGTACTTACTCTAAAGTATGGCAGGACATTGCAGTCTTCAATCTTACCCACAAAGAGCCGGTGTTGCTGCAGGCTTCCATTCCACCTGAGCAGGAGACTTGAGTCCGTGTCTTTTTTCAGTTCACCTTAGTCTCCAATCACCTGTCAGGTGTGCATCCTATTAGGCTGTAATGAAAGCCTACAGCCACTTTGAGAACACTCTGTAAAGGCTCTGTAATTTGTACACAAACATTCCATATGTTAGTTCATATGCTAGTATGCTGGTCTGGTAGTCAACTATGTAAGTTAATAAGCTAATACGCATAAAAGTATGCTAGACAAAGGTTTACTCAGTAATACCATTTGTACATAAACATTATGAGCATGCTATTATGCAGACATAAAAAGTATATACTTGCATATAGTGTGTTAGTATGCTGGTGCACAAGTTAGCATGCTTGTATGCAAATATGCAAGTAGTCTAACAGACAAAAATTTTGCACCATTTTCCCCACTAATTTATTTAAATGCAATGCACATGCTGGCAAGCAATTCAAGTGTGCTAGTATGCAAGTGTACAAATCTAGTAAGCATTGCTAGTATGAAGGTATGTTAGTATGCTAGTATGTTTGGATGTAGGTATGCTAGATAGTACGCAGAGACATTTTTAATACTATTGGTTCATACGTTTCTGTATGAACATGCTAGTATAGTAACAAGGAGGCATAATAGTATGCTAGTACGCAAATGTGCATACTTGTATTCAAGTATGCTAGTGACAGTATGCTCGCTTTGGCTGTGTAAGCCCATTTCAGTTTGAAAGTATGCAAATTTGGAGGTATGCTAGTATGTGAGTGTGCTGGAATGCAGATGCTAGCTCATCTCAATGTTCTGTGGCCCTCCCAGCGCTGGAGATCGAGCATGTTGATTTGGAGTGCACAGTGAACAATGCCCAACACCACACAGAGCTGAATGGAGCAGATGGACTGATCGTGAGGAGAGGTCAACCCTTTACCATCACCCTTTACTTACGAGCTGGCTCACACTTTCAACATGGAAGCAACTTCAAACTCATAACCACTACAGGTAATTCACTCACTCACCCTCAATGGCCAGTTAGCGTTAGGAGAAAATGAAATTATGCTAACTCTGTTTCATTAGCTTACATTTTTAGTATATTCATTTAAAAGATAGTATGCTACACTATAATTTCCTCGTGGTTTAATATACCAAGACATTGGTTTAGTAATATAGCATTTGTACACACAATATGCTAGTATGGAGCTATGGTTGTATGACATTGTATAATACTTTTAGCATAAACATGACATTTAACCAGCATGTTTTTTTTTTTCTTTCAGGCTCAGACCCCTCTGAGCTCGCAGACACTGCTGTAAAATTTGGACTAAGTAAATTTATATCCAAAGTCCGCTGGAGTGCGACAGCAATGTTAGCATCTGAGAGGAGCGTTACACTCACTATTGGCTCTCCTCCTGATGCCCCCATCGGCTTATACCAATTCAGCCTCGAGCAGGCCAGCAAGGAAGTAATGGAAGTCAGTTTGGGCCAGTTTGTGCTGCTTTTTAACCCCTGGTGCAAGAGTAAGATATCAGAGTTGCTTTGTTGGTACTATTTATCATAAAATATCTTACATTTTATTCGCTTTGGTTTGGTAAAATGATTTATTAGCCTGCCCAAGACATCAAATCGACCTTAAGGTGGTGAAACAACAGGGTAACATTCTCATTATGGGCTGTAACAGGAGATTCAGTGTATTTGGCAAGTGAGGCTGAGAGACAAGAGTATGTCCTTTCTCAGGATGGACTGATCTACCGTGGAAAGCCCAAACACATCACTACACTTCCATGGACCTTTGGACAGGTACTCAGTCTCCTTATTTTTGACAGCTACTGAGTAGTATACTTAAATGTTCTCTACCTTAACTACCTATTGTTTTACATTTTCCAAGAAACATTGCCGTTACAAGGCAAACGAGGTGAACGTAGAAGGATCCGTGCTTATACTCCAAACATGCAGGCACGGATCGTAACCAAAAAATACAAAGTTGCCAGTTTAATAAGATCTCAATTGAATTGATCATCTATGGGCGATTTTAGAGCAAGGTGTTAGACAGCGCTTTCCGTCACCGTCATTGGAACACAAACTGAGGCAGTATCTTTTGAAAAGAGGAGTTCGTCCATTCAGTAGAGTTCCAGACCAAGGTGTATTGAAGCATTATTCTGGTGGCTTGTGGTGGCCCAACTCACTTGACTTATTTAAGATGCTTATGTTGGATTTTCCTTTCATTTGCAGTTCGAGCCTGGAATCTTGGATATCTGTCTGAGAGTTTTGGATGAAAACCCGAAGCATTCGGAAGACCCAGCGCAGGACATTTCAGACAGAAGAAGCCCTGTCTACGTGACCCGAGTCATCAGTGCAATGGTGAGCTGCAACCAGCCAAAATATTTTATAATTATAGGGGCAATCTAAACCCTGGAATTGTGAGGCCAGCCCATCCACCAGACACATTTATGGTTACTAATAGATTATTCTCTATTCCTGGATCAGATAAACAGCAATGATGATAACGGTGTTCTGGTGGGGAACTGGTCAGGAGATTATGAGGACGGCGTCAAACCCACTACATGGAAGGACAGTGGTAGCATTTTACACCAGTGGATTGAACAGAACTGCACAGGAGTGCGATACGGACAGTGCTGGGTGTTGGCCGCTGTGGCATGCTCAGGTCATTAAAACACCTTCAGTCAATGCACCAGTAGATCAACTTTAGCCCTAACACAGGGACAACCGATGATTTGAAGCTAACCATCCCTGTTGTTGTGTGCAGTGTCCCGGGCGCTGGGCATCCCCTGCCGAGTGGTCACCAACTACGAATCAGCTCATGACACAAACAGCAACCTGCTCATTGAACGCTACTACAACGAGATTGATGAGGATATAAGTGATGACTCCATATGGTGAGATTTTGACACTTTTCAAAGATTAAAGCAAAGCTTTTGCTTTTCTTCTAATCTTTTGGCAGCATGTTAAACTATGGTTTGCCTAAATTCAGTATATTTCCACTCAGCATCTCATGCTTGCGTCTGTGCAGGAACTTTCATGTATGGGTGGAGAGTTGGATGACCCGTCCCGACCTTAGGCTCGGCTACGAGGGTTGGCAGGCCAGCGATCCCACACCACAAGAAACAAGCGATGGTAGAGATTCTTAGTTTATTGTGATCAATGAACAGTCATTCATCTTCAGGAAGAGATACAAAGCCTATTCTGGGAACATTTGGCTTGAGGTAGAAATACACCCTGGATGGGGCAGCAGTCCATCATAGAGCACCATGCAAACACACGTTCTTACATTCACCCATACCTAGGGGCAACCTAGATACCCACCTAACTGAACCAAGGAACCTGGGGCTGTGAGGCAGCACTGCTATCTGCTATACCACAGTGCCATACTGTCTACAATATTAATAAAAATATTTCAGAATGATAATAAGTCTGCTCAGTTTGGTTTTTTCCTTCTTTGTTCGATCAGGGGTGTACTGCTGTGGTCCGGTCCCTGTGAGAGCTATAAAGGAAGGCGACCTGAGCGCAAATTACGACGCTCCATTTGTTTACGCTGAGGTGAATGCAGATGTTGTAGAATACATCGTCCTGGGTGATGACAAAGTGGTACAAGTAGGAGGATCAGCTACTCACGTGGGCCAGTGTATCAGCACCAAGGCAGTGGGCACAGACGAGAGAGAGGACATTACACACCTCTACAAATACCCTGAAGGTAAAACGGATATATGCTCGAGTGCTAGAAGCGATTACAAATCCCAGGAGTTAACGACTACCACAATTGAGCCTCGGGAAAGTGATAAGCGTAGATCCTTTGCAGGTTCCGAAGAGGAGAGGCAGGTGTTTGAGAAGGCCAACCACATAAACCGGCTAATCCAGAATGAGGAAGAGCCCGGTCTGTACGCGAAGATCAAACTGAACCCTGATATGATGGTGGGTTCAGACTTCGACGTGTATGCGCAGGTCAAAAACAACACGGACACGGTGAAGAACTGCCGTCTGATGTTTTATGCCCAGGCTGTGACCTATAACGGCAAACTCGGGGGGACATGCGGCCTGACAGAGCTCAGTGAGGTTAACCTTGCCCCGATGGAAGGTAAGAGTCGACTATTTCCTCTTGTCTAGTAACTGGCTAGAGAAAATACAATAGGATAAGATACAATAAGTGCAAACAATAGCCACAGTAAATATAATTACCTTCATAAAGCAATCATCCTGGAGGCATCTCCCTTAGTAGCCAGGTCCTTCGAATGTAGCGATCTCATTGTCAGTATCCTCAAATTTAGGCCCAAACAGTGCTTAACTACGCTGTCTCTCTAGAAATCTGCCTAATATGTTATGCTAATATTTAATACTGGTGTGTACTCAATCGCATAGTGCAACTGCGTCTATTCCCACATTCCATTTCAGGAAGTGAGGCAACACTTTGCCTAAAATATTCAGAGTATGGAAAAGCCATAACTCAAGACAGGATGATCAAACTGGTTGCTCTGCTTATCGACTTGGAGACCAAGGAGCTTCAGAGAGAAACGAAGACTATAGTACTGGAGAGCCCTTCCATTATCATCCTGGTACAGACAACACATTATTTAGAGCTCTTATAGTAATGAAACCAAAGAATGTTTCCTAAATCGGAACACAGATCTGATCAATGCAAATCTGATTCCTCTGTAGGTTCTCGGGGATTCTAAAGTAGGCCAGCCTGTTTCGGTTGATGTGACACTGCAGAATCCTCTGCCTGAATCGCTGGAAAACTGCGTCTTCTCTTTACACGGAGCCAACCTGACAGCCGGCACGGCCATCACTAAAGCGTAAGTCGATGCACGTCAACGTGAGCGCGTAGACGTGAACTGCTCGTTCATGATGTGTGAGAAATTCTTCATGGTTGATGAGGACCTAGTTAGGGGACTGTATAGCTTTAATAGCATTACTTGAAATGGAAAGGGTTCAGTTATACATTGAAAACTCCAGTATTGAAATCGCTAGATTTGCAAATTGGCAAAACAGCCCATAAAAATACATTGTTCTTTTGTATTGTTGTTGATTCCCTGGATTACCTTATAAAGGCATATCTCTCTGTTTTTCCCCCCTGTCAGTGTTGGGACAGTTGGTCCTGAGGACCTCGCCACTGCTGAGTTTGAGTTCACACCCATGGCGTCAGGAAGACGAAAACTAGTGATCGACTTCTCATCTGATAAACTGAGCAACGTCCACGGATACAGTAACATAACTATCGAAGAATAAATGCCTTCGTTCTTCGCTGACCAAAACGGATTCGTATTCGCTCAGAGGAGTTTACAGTTTGTGTTTTCATGAGATTACATGCTTACGTTACATGAGAACAGAAACTAAATCACTTCCTTTTCACATTATATGCAACTATAAATGGATAAGTAGTACATCAGTCTTTCATTTTCTTTTCAAAAATGTAACCTTTAGCAACCTGCTGTGGTATAAGTGGAATAAAAGCCACACTACCCTCTTCATGAGTCTTTTTCTATAACGGTATTTTATTTTCCGTTAATCTATTACTAGGGGTGGTGCAAATGCGCCACCAAGAATTTACACCAATAAATGTTTACAAAAAAAAAACCCCACCTAACTAGCCGACCAAAGACTTTTCCCCCATAGCTTAGTGGTAAACATATGAAGTGATCTCCCACACCCTTCTTCAGTTCAGTCTGTTTACTATTTTATTTAACTTTGTACTCTCATAGTGATCAAAGCTTGGTTCTCTCTAGGAAAACATTTAAGATCCTGAAGCTTGTGGCCAGAAAAGTTTACAAAAGCTATCAGACGCTCTGTGGGAGGAGCCTGAAGATGAAACCACACCATCAGTGAGCAAATATTATTTGGGTGGTGGTCAATTCTTTTTACTGTTACTTTTATTAAACACCTTAAAAAACAAAACAATTCAAACTGAATCTTTGCTGTGGTAAGAAACTAATAGCAATAAAGGGTAAAGGATGATTAAGATACTATAAAAATCACTGTGAATTCAATGCTGTTTTTAAAACCTAAAACAGCCTATGACCCAAAACATCTAAATGCTAGTGCAAGAGGAGGCGGAGCTTTCTAATCCGACAGTTAACCGACTCATTGGTTGAACGTTAGTGGTCCACATCATTAGTTTTTTCCCTCGTTTATACAGTCTGGGACGCCTCATAGATATTTTATTGACAGTATGGCAGCGATATGATGATATAATATCGATATTGTGATCAATTATGTAATTAGAGTACACTTTTCCAATGAGATATCAAAGGCATCCTCAGTATATATATATTTTTATTATTATAACAAATTACAAACTGAACGGAAGCACCTGATTACAATTTTGTTCTAAATCTTAAACATTTTCAAACGTTTTTATTTATTTGTTTTTTTTTACAGAATATTGATTTCCCCTCATTTAGTTTGATTCTCGTAGATGTTAAATTTATGTTATTATAAAATGCAACACTACTGTTATCCTGGCATTTCATTTCACGACCGCTGTAAATTGAAGAGGAAAATATTTGTGAGATTTTCTGAGATCAAATTCAAACACGAAAACAGAGCTGCGTTTCTGAAAATCAGGCGGTCGTTTATCCAATCGGAACACGGTCATCAGCTTTTGTGGGGGGGCGGAGGGGGGAGAAAAGAAACAGAGACAGTTTGTTTAGTTAAGACCTGCTGTTAATGTTCTCTCCAACATGTCATGAATTATCAGCGCAAATTCTGAAAAAAATACTGCTTTCTGATTGGCCACTTTGAGGACTTTTTTTTTTCCAGCAACATACTATGAAACGTACCTGCCTTTTGAAAGAGAAGAACCAGCATACAGTAGATACATTTCTTCACATGAATATCAACCACAGTGTGGAGTCAGTAGCGTAACACTTGGACTGGGCGATGCGAGCAAAAAATATCATCGTTATCTTTGCCACAAAAAAAAAGTCTGTCTCCCCAAATTTTTTCTAATAAATACATAGCAAAATCAATGTATTATGTAAAATATCATTGTATATTTAGTATAGAAATATATCATCATCATCCAGATCATTTCTTTTAAGTTCTGTCGTCATACTTTGGAAGGCAGAGCCTGAGCAGAAAAAAATACATCGTGCTAAGCCACTCTTGTAATGTTACAGCATTCAGCTACAAGGTAAAGTTTTGTTCATGTTTATTGATTACTGTTTATCGTTAATGTTTATAAGAAGTCACACTGTGTCCAAGAACTCAAATTTTCAGTAAGGAGTAAAGAGATTTTTTTTTTTGCCAAATTATTACTATAATTACTACAAATTATTACTATTACTTTTACTTTAGAAAATATGCCATAGACTTCCATTTCTTGTTAGTACATATGAACCATTTGTCTTAATCAATACATAGCCAAATCAACGTATTAGGTAAAATAGTCTTAGGTAAACTTACACCATCGAACTTTGGGGGGTGAAAGCAAAAAAAAAGCAAAAAAAAAAAGCAAAAAAAGAGAAAAAGTTCTAGTTGATCCAAGATGGCTGCTGTCGTAATGTTCCAGGGTTAAGCTACACTGTGAGGTTTATGCTCATGTTTGTAGATTACAGGTAGTTGTATCACTGTATCATGGTTTGAGGAAGATCTTAACAGGAAATGGAAATACTCCAGTGCAACAGAACATTCAAAATGTCTTGGCTGATAAGTAATGGACTTCTATGTCACCCAAAATCCTCAAAAAAATAGCACCAAAATCGATGGGTTATATAACAGCACAGTATATTCAGTATATCGACATCACTTTCTGGATTTCAAGTGCAGTTGGATCTGGGGGAGGGGGTGTCTGTCCAAAATGGCCGCTGTCGTAAGGTTACCGCAATGTTCCAGCATTCAGCTACATGGGTGAAACTGATTTTATGGACTATAGGACCTCACGCCGTGTTCGAGAACGTGGTTTGAGGAAAATATTTATAGGAAACATTTTGGCCAAATTATTGCTATTTCTTTAACAAAGTGTCATCGGTACTAACAAGTAATGGACGTCTGTGTCACCCAAAAGCTTTTCTATTCAAAACAAACCCAAATCAGTACATCGTGGGGAAAAAAAATAAAAGGAGTATAATATACGTAATTCAAGATGGCCACCCTCATAACGTTCATGTGTACAGATTACGGAAAGTCACATGGTTTGAGGAAAAATTTTTTAGATTGAGATAGATTTCCATTTCTTATTATAGCTCCAAACGGAGCAAACATCAGAGACCAAACATGTCTATTTGGAAACGTGTTTACATTCGATTTTTTAAAATGAATTAGTACTATTTGTTTAACACAAAAGTTTCATATGGGCGAGCTTTATTTCTCCAAAGAAGATTCAAGATCGTGATAACACCACACTCAGAGTAT